>NW_027506278.1:0-108288 GCF_021521415.1 Bidens hawaiensis
CTTGAATCGGCTCAAGACGTTGTTCACATATATAGTTCGATGATGAAAATTTCAGTGTCAGACTGATGAACCTGCAACCTCTATGAAGAATTTCATCTCCCCTATCGAGCTCATATAGAATTTTGTCTGCATTAACTTCTCAAAATCCTTACACAGCTTGTCATTGGTTGAACCAAATATGATTTCATCGACATATATCTGGACGATGAGCAAATATTCTCCAACAGTCTTGTAGAAAAGGGTACAATCGACAGTCCTTCTTTTGAAGCCACTATTCGTAAGATGGTTAGCAAGTGTGCCGTAACAAGCTCTCGGGGCTTGGTGTACACCATAAAGAGGCTTGTTTAAGCAGTAACACACGGTCAGGATAGTCTGGATCTTCAAAACCAGAAGGCTGTTTCATGAACACCTCTTCATAAAGGACCCCGTTAAGAAACGCACTCTTAATGTCCTTTTGATAAACTTTAATGTTCTTAAAAGCTGCGTAGGCTAAGAATATGCGTATAGCTTCCAGTGTTGCAACTGGAGCATACACTTCCATGTAATCTACGCCTTTTTGTTGATGAAATATTTGCACAACAAAACGCGCTTTATTCCTTACGATGACCCCATGATCACCCTTCTTACACTTAAAAATCCATTTAGTCGGGATGGATAGGTTGGACAGAAGCTTGTGCAACGGAAGGTTGACGAGAAACACTTGGAACATTAACAATATCCTCATTATTAAACATTACCGCCTTTTTCTTTTTATAAATTCCGAGTTTGAACAGTCTGAAAAACTTTGTTTAATATCGGTTCTAGTAGAACTAACAAACATTATTGGTTTAATAGTATTGAACGTTTCTTTCGAACTTGTTTAATGATAGGCTTGTTTAACGACTTGGATCTTGCAAAGGCTAGTTCAAGATCATTAAATTTTGATGTTTCATTTTAAAAGACAGTTTCAATCAACTCAGGATTGATCAGATTAAGTGAAATGTCTTTCTCAGTGAAAACTTTGCTAAGACCCTTTAATTTAAACACACGACCTGTGTTTACCTTAGCAGGAGTAGGATTGATGAAACGCGTCAATCCTCATCATAATTTATTGGTTTTTCTGATCTCTTGAGTTTAGCTTTTGACGATTGTAATTTGTTCATTTTAGATACAGTTGAACCATACACAGCTTCCTCAAACTCTTGAGGATCACATATAATGTGATTAGAACATGGAATGTTCTGTTCTTTGTGTATAACTTCAAGTTCAATATGTCTTCAATGATGACCTCCTGAATTAAAATTTGATTACTTTGAATCTGAGGTCCTTGAGTTGATGACTGAGCAATAACTTTTTCTTTTGAACTTTGTTTAGGTTTCTCCATATGAGTGACGTATTCATTGTTCTTAGATGAAGAAACATTTGAAGACTTGTTAGAATTAACAGCTTATTCTTTTCTAGAAGACGGATTTTGTGTATAGACATTATGAAATGGTGGAGGAACTTCAGCAAAGACTAAACCATTTTTAGATCCCTTTTGTTTACCAGATACTTCAATTATTTCATTTAACAAAAAGGATGAATTTATGAATTTGTCTATTATACTCTTTAACTCAAGTACTTCATTTTCAAGCTCATTTATTTTTGTTCTTTGTTTGAGGATTTCTTGGAACTGTTTCTCATTGACAATCATTTTTCCTTAAAGTTCGGCTTTCAAATTAGGATTACTATTGGATATTCATCAATTTTAGCTTTAGATATATTTTGTAAATCCGATGATTGTCTATAGTTATCTTTGAAGCATTTTCTTTCAGCAGTTTTTCATTTGAGCATGAAACAAGTCATATTTTGACTTAAGACTCTCACAATCAGAACATGACACGGTTTTAGCTAATTTAACAGATGCAGAAGCAGGACTAACCTCATCATCCTAGGCCATACACGCAAAAGTAGTTAGTTGCATGTTGCACGAGATATCTGAGTCTGATTCAGTCTTTGATTCGCTCTTGGTAATTAACCCATCAAGTTGAGCTTTCTTGAAAATTTTCAACTTGTTCAAACATAGCAAGATTAGCTTGAGTTCCATTACCCAGCAGTTGTTGATTCCAATCAATCCCTTCGGCTGTATGCAGAGCTTGTGACCTTGTAGTTTTTGAAGAATCACCCCTAGAAGCTTTTTCTTTAGACTTGTAAGGCCCCATTGCCGGTTCCCTACATTGGACGTTGTATTTACTCATACACACAGTTCTAAATATCGAAGTTAATTAAAACTTTCGAGGAATAATAATGATAGTGTTAGTGCACGGTTTTTGCGTTTTGAGTCTTTGTAATTGTCCTTAACGTATTTGTCGTTTGTTTAATGTAATAAATTATTATATTTCATGTAATTCGTTAATGTATAAGGCTAGTTCACTATGGATGTTTAGCGAACTAGACTTTAAGTTCAATCGCCTCTTATTCGTTAGGGGATGTTAACGAATTAGGGGGTGTTTCGCCTACTTATTTTATGTAACGAAGTAGGATCTGGTTCGCTAGGGGATGTTAACGAACTAGACCTATCTTCTATTTATAGTGAACACTGTTCACCGCTTAATTTAAGTTTTGAGAGTTTAATTAACGATACTCTGTCCAAATCCTCTCTCGATCTTCAACCGTAATATTATACCAGTGGCCCAAAGAAACGAAAGAATCGGTTACATTTTTCATATGATCTCCTCATATAGATAGACTAAAAAATAGAACAGGGTTCTTTTTGTATTACTTTGTCCTATTTATATATATATATTTAAAGTTTCCTACTTTCTAAATCGAATCTAAAATCTATTCGATTTAGAAATCATGAATTACCTCCTTGGTCCCACCCCCCTCTAATAAAAAAGGCCTACGAACACGAACGGGATACACAACACCTAATCATACGTAATTATGAGTTAGATCTATTGTTAAAGTATTAATCGATTACATTCAGATCTGAGATATGTTATTGTTATTGTTACTGAGATTGATACACCTACGGGATCCAACAGATAGTCAACCATTCATTACAAACATCCATAACTTGTTTTTTAAAAACATAACATAACATATAATATCAAACATCATAACAGATCTTCAGATACAAGTCTCTTCCAATCCTGCCATGTGTCTCTCTCAAGCCAGCTGTCTTAGTCGATTAACCTGCGTGCATACTAAAAGTCAGCTACAATGAGTGAGTTCTAGTTGGCCAGACGACATGCAATACATTCACATACTTACATAGGCACCCGATGGTACATACCTTCATATTTACTTACATACTTACATACATACAAACGGTAGTATGTACATACCCGATGATCAACATCGGGTATGTATATAGAAAGATATATGAGAGAGAGCTTAAGTGTGTGTTTTGGGTGGTGTATGAAATTGACGAGAATGAATGAATTAATGGTTAATTATGGTATTGTATCATGGGTCATGGGCTTAAGCCCATGGTCCTTTCCCCCTTTCCTTATTAACCCAAGTCCATTACCTAGATTACTTAACCCAACACAAGCCCAACGCATAATAATTTGTATTTTATTTTATTAACCGAAATGATAAAGCGGGATGCTACAAGGCTCAATATACTTTTTACCCGAGTTTCTATCTTGATTGCGGTGTCCATTGCATTCTTTCTTCGGCTTGTCACACTCTTTGCCAAAATGATCAACATCTTGGCAATTTTAGCATTTCACTTTAAGCTTATCGAAGCCAACCCGTTTGTTCAATGTCGGTAAATCTTTACCAGTTCTTTTCATGGACTTATTTACTTTACGCACTATCATAGCATGTTCCATTTCAGATCCATCAACTCTATATCATCCGATCAATTTGATCATAATCTTCATATGTTAGTTCACTCGTGGCAATTTTTCCACTCACCAAATTTTCATATGAACTCATGAAAGCACAAAGAAAAACAATTTGTTGTTCACGTTCTTTCATGTTCACATTTTATGGTTGAGTAAATACATTACTAGTACCAATTGATCCACCAGAACTTGTATTTGAACTAGATGCCATGAAACAAACATTTAGCATTGGTTCAATAAATGAAGATGGCACATCTTGAGAAGCTTGAGTGAGGAAAGCATTTATCGGGGCTGTAGTGTTGCTCAATGGTAAAGATACTCCATATAATGTTGGATCTTGATTTTCTTTCAAAGACTTCTGACATCTCATATCATACTCTCTTTCTTCAATTTTTTTGTATAAACTCCATAGCAGTAAGATCTTCATTCTTGAAGAAACTTGTTGGGATGATAAAATGGACTTAAGGAAGATTGGAATCTTCTCAACATCCCTGAAAATGGTTAAGTATAGACATCGGGCACACTTGGACATCCGAGCAAGCTTTTACTTAAGCCTAGCAAGGTATTTTGCCTTCCGGGCAGAGTTATCTTTGTGAAGTCTTCCTAAATGATAATCCGAGCAGGGTTCACTTTGTCTAGCAAAGGTGTTCTTCAGGTCGAGCATAGTTTGCTTACTAGCAAACTCTTGACTAAACCAAGCTAATAAAGCCAAGTATTTTGGAAGATCTAGAAAGGTTTGATTAATAAACAGTAGTCCGAGCATGCTTGAGGAAAGTTATTCAAGAAAAATTCTAAGGACTTTCTCTAGCAAGGTTCAACTCCTAGCAAGCTATAGTGCTCCTGGCACAAGTCAAACAGTGCTACCAGCACACTTTGATTTGCTTAATAAGTTATTTTATTAACAAGAGTTGAAGGGCTTCACGAAGGATAGCTTGCTCGTAGGATTATATCAAGTAAAGTTTGCTATGATCATGAAGATTGAAGTCTGCTAGGTGAGTATTTTCTAAGGAAAATACACTAAGTAAAGTCTACCCGGAGAACTGTTTTCCAGCACACTTCAAGGTTACCAGGTCTACTCAAAGAAGACAAAGGCTCCAAAGAATACCCGAAGACCTGTTTTACACTTAGTATATATTTTGTAATATGATTTTCTGAATATGTATTAATGATTAGGGTTTCTGGAAGGAATGACAGCTGTCAGGAGGCATGCCTATAAATAGAATAATCTAGGGCTTGCCTCCTAAGACACACAATAAGGACGAAAGAAAGAGACACCTGAATATTGATTGAAAATGATTTGACGGCTGATATATTTGTACGGATATTCTTCCTAAAAATAAAATCATTCCTTTTTTTGAACCCTAATGATTTATGTTTTGTAATAGACTTACTATTAATGGAAATATTTTGATTAAATGTGTGTGTGTGTGTCTTTATTGTATCCTTCAAGAAACAATTAGTGTGTCATTGATTTCGCCTTTAATACACTATTATTCTTCCCAAATTTAGTCCCGTCGTTAACCTTATTGTCAACACAATTTGTGTGGGTTACGACATATACCGACTGAGAGATCAACTGGGACCGACAAGTGGTATCAGAGCGCAGCTCGACTACCTTGGTGAAGAATACGTTGCTGATTATTGATTGAATATGTTTGATTTGAGGATGAAGGGTGACATCAGCTGAGCACTGTTCCATCGGAGAGTGACGTTAGCAGCTCTGCTCTTCTTTACTCAAATCTGCCTTGTTCCACGGTTTAAAAGTTTCCTTTTCCTTAGATCTTACTTATTTTTACCCTTATTCTTGCTTTAAATTGATTGAATATGTTTGATTTGAGGATGAAGGGTGACATCAGCTGAGCACTGTTCCATCGGAGAGTGACGTTAGCAGCTCTGCTCTTCTTTACTCAAATCTGCCTTGTTCCACGGTTTAAAAGTTTCCTTTTCCTTAGATCTTACTTATTTTTACCCTTATTCTTGCTTTATTCGGTCCAGATTCATCAGATCTGAGTATTATACCTCAGATCTGATAATTTTAAGAACAATTTAAAATTAAGTTTTTAAGTCTAAATTTCTTTTAAGTCCTTGTGTTCACATTGAAATATTTTACAAAATGTCTGGATATGAAGAGTAGGAAGTCTCAACTAACAAGATTTCTAGGCTTTATGAACAGGAAAACTATGTTAACTGGAAAGTTCTCTTTGAAGTTGCGGTTTGTTACGATAACGTAGAAATGTGGAATTCCATCAAGAATGGACCATATGTACCTGAAACAGGAACAAATGCAAACCAAGCTGTTTGTGATAGAATGAGGAAAATGGATGATCGAGCTCTTGCTATGATTAAATTAGGTCTGTCTTGGGAAATTCTGACCAAGGTTGCACATCATACCACTGCAAAGGCCATGTATGATGCAATTCTTGAAACTTTGAGTTGAAGAAGATAAAAAAGGCAACTCTCAAGAAACAACTTGAAAGATTCAAATACAAAGAAGGTGAAAGGCTGAAGTTGATACTTGAAAGGTATCTGGCCATAGTGAATGAACTCAGAACCAAAGACTATGTGATGACTGATTCCGATCTGAACACAAAGCTTTTGTCATCATTGACAAAAGAATGGTATACAGCAAGCAAGTTCATCATTTAGAAACCAAATTTTGAACAACTCAAGCTTGATGATGTGATCTGTCTTCTCCAAGTTGCTGAAATTTAAATGATTGAGAATGAGATGATAAAAGAAGAAAAACCATGTTTCCAAGTGACAAATGCACTAGTTTCTCCTATGGGTAACTTAACCACCAAAAACCAACAACAAATATCTATCATTGAAGAACCTACTGAACATGGTGATGATGCACCAAAAGCATTTGTTGGTGGTAGTTCATGTAACCCAGCAAGCCAGTGAAGGTTCAATGTCCAACTCATAGATGATAATGATTCAAGCTCAATGGCTAGTGAAATGTGCCTTATGCTGGTGGTAATGGTGGTCAAGGAAATGAAACTCAGGCATTGTTTTCTATGTTCACAGACTCCTAAAATGACTTTGTAGAAAAGAATATGGTTCACACTAGCATTGTTCAAGATGAATTAGAACAAATTGATGCAGATGATCTTGAAGATATGTAATTAAAAAAACAAGCTGCAATGCTGGCTCTTAGAAGCAAAAGGCTGTATAATAGGACTGGTAGATCTCTTCTATCAGGGCCTAATGAAAGAATTGGGTTTGACAAGTCAAAGGCCATTTGTTATAACTACCAACAACCTAGAGAATTTGCCAGAGAGTGCAATCAGCCAAGAAACTTTCAAGGGAATCAGTATCAGAACCAACCACCAAGAAACCAAAACCAGTACCAGCAAAACCAGCAGAGAAATAACAACTGCAACAGTTTCAACAACAACAACCCCAAATTTAACAACAACTACCAACAATGTCAAATGAACAATCAGCAGGTTGTAACTCAGAACCAAAATTACCAGAGAAACACTAACCAAGACCCTCTAAATGCTCCAAAAAACAACAACAGAAATAACCAAAACCAGCCTAGAAACCAAGGGAATGTAGCACTTGCTACTCAATAAGAAGGTGGTTTTGATTGGAGTGATCATGCAGTAGACATAACCAAGGCTAATGTTGCATTCATGGCAAAATTTGTAAATGAAGATAGATCTTCTTCTTCTTAGGTACATCCAAACTCCATAATTGAATTACTTGAAACAATTGATGCATTGAATATGAAAGTAGGAAAGTTGGAGTGTGAATGCTTTAGAAAACAGAGCATGATAAATGTTTTTCAAGCAAGTGATGAAACTTATGAAGAAAAGATCAAAAGCCATGAAGAAGATTGTATGAACAGTTACAAGACTCAGTCAAGGTATGTAACTGAGATTGAAGGACTAAAGAAAATAGTTGTTGAAAAAAAGGTGAAAAATACCACACTAAAAGTTGAAGTTGACTTTCTGAAGAATCTAGTATCCACTAGAAATATATGTTGTATTTTGAACAAAATAAAAGAAGAAGACAAATACAAAGTTGTCCTACCACCTTAAACAACAGTTATTCTCTTAAAGTTGATTAGGAGAAAAGGGAGGCTTATCTCAATCAATTTAGAGACGTGTTCAAAGACAAGGAAGACTTCATTGAACATTATGACAAGGTTACTATTGATGAGCATGGGGAATTTGTTTTGAAAGAATATGAGAAATATGTAAAGTCATTTGGTGTGCAAGTTTCTGAAGATGACTTCAATGAAAATGATGTGGACAAGGATGATTTAAGTGACTCTAGTGATCAAGTTTCAAATGAAGAAATCCAAGCTGCAAAAAGAAATAAAAGGCAAAAGAAACCTGACTCAGTTGATCAACTTCCACTACTAACTCCTACTACACCCAAAATGAAAAGACTAAATGAGAAGATGAGAAGTGAACATGTGTCATTTGACATATGTGAACGATCCAAGATGTCAAAGGTGGCTTATAATATTGTAAGGCCATCAAGCAGGGAAGTGTTAAGAAGAATCAAGAACAATAACAAAAAGAAACCAAAGGAAACTTTCTCAAGTGATGAATTTATTCCAGTATACCCTGTTTTTTCTAGTCAATAACTGTTTAACATTGATGAAGTTGAAACCATGGAAGAATATGAGAAAAGACAGTCAAGACATAAGAGAAACTTGGATGACGAGCCAATGAGATTGGAAAAGATCAAGTTTGTTAAAAGTAAAGTGGAGAGGCAAGACAAAGATTGAAGAATTTGTGCATTTCTCCATAAACTTTGATGGTCTCAAGACTCAAAAAACACTTGGGATTGAACTACCTAGACCAAGTGAGAGATTCAAGAAGGGAAACGCTCATGAAAGTTTCAAAGAAAGAGTGTGGTGTAAAAATTTGATGAATATTGTCACCATAGTGATTCTTGTCATGAGAGGTTCACCTTCAATCCACTTCATGTTCCTAATGAAACAAAATTTGGTTAAGACTTTGGTTTGTATAAACAGAATTATGATGAATATTTGGGAAAAGTAAAGGTGTGTGAAAAGAGAAAGTGAACAAGGATGAGCAAAAAGATGTTAACAGTGTAAAGAAAGATGAGAAGGATGATGTGAAACCAAAGAAGAATGTGGCTGACAAGGTCAAAAGAAACAATCTTCCCATCAAAACAGAAACTGTTGTGAAAAGAAACATATGACTTTTGAGAATTGTTCCTAATGAAGACTCAAGATCAATTAAATTTGATGATTCTCAAAAATCACCAAACAATGGAAGGAATGGGAAAAAGGATGTTTTCTCAAGAAAGAAACCAAAAGAGTTGAATAGTGATGAAAAATTTCTAATGAGAAATGGGTTTGAACCTCATAGATTTCTTTGGAAGCCAAGGGGTGAAGTTCAAGAATCAAAGAAATTTGATGTGAGAGATTTTTCAAATGAAAAGGATTATGTGGTGCAAGAATGCAAAAGCATAATTCCTTATGTGAAAATTCCAAGCCC
Organism: Bidens hawaiensis; assembly: GCF_021521415.1. Lineage (NCBI taxonomy): Eukaryota > Viridiplantae > Streptophyta > Magnoliopsida > Asterales > Asteraceae > Bidens > Bidens hawaiensis. The sequence continues at coordinate 9,299 of NW_027506278.1, forward strand.
AACAAATAGTGGTTATGAAACTGATGAATCTGATATGTGTGAAGTAGTTTATGTGTGAAGTAGTTTGTGAAGTAGCTTATGATAGTTTATGATAGTGGCTATGAAACTGCACCAACTGTCCATGTCATTCATAATCTGCAAGTTGATTGAGCTTGCATTTCATTGCCAAACTAATCATTTTTCTTTTATATGTGTAGGAACAGTCCACTCCATTGAATGATATATGGTACATGCATAGTGGGTGTTCAGGGCACATGACATGTGACAAAAGGTCACTGGTGAACTATGAAGAGAAATTTGAAGGACCAGTAGCTTTTGGAAGTGATAAGAATTATGGAAAATTTGTTGGAAAGGGCATTCTAACCAATGGCAAGGTGTCATTTGACAATGTGTTTTATGTAGAAGGATTACAAAACCTTTTAAGGATATCCTAAATGTGTGATAAGGGTTATAAGGTTGGATTTGATGATTCACACTATTTCATCCTCAAACCTGAATTTGTAATTCCGCTTGACATGATTATGATGATGGCACCTAGGAATGACAATCTCTATGAATTGAATATGAAAGAGGTTGTTTCTAGAGGAGGTACCTGTTTTGTTTCCAAAACCACTGAAAATGAATCTAAATTGTGGCATAGAAACTTTGTCATGTCAACCTAAAGAACATGAACAGATTTGTGAAGGGTGAGCATGTCATTGGTTTACCCACAAGAGAGTTCAAACTTGATGACAAATGCATTTCTTGTCAGAAAGGTAAGCAGCACAAACCTTCACACAAGACAAAACTCATTAACACAATTGATCAAGTGATTGAGATGCTTCACATGGATCTTTTTGGTCCTGTGAGTGTTCCAAGTATAGGCAAGAAGAGATACTGGCTTGTGATTATTGATGATTTCTCAAGATAAACTTGGGTTTATTTCCTGAGTACAAAAGATGAGACTCCCGAGTTGATTAAAAGTTGTGTGACTAGGATTGAGAGTCAATTGGAAGCAAGGGTAAAATTCATGTGAAGTGACAATGGTACAGAGTTTAAAAATGTAGTAATCGAAGAGTTTTGTAATGCTAAAGGAATTCTTCAACAATTCTCTGCTCCTAGAACTCCTGAACAAAATGGTGTTGCAGAGAGAAGAAACATAAAACTCGTAGAAGCTGAAAGAACCAGGCTAGCAGATGCTTTTCTACCTGCTACTTTTTGGGCAAAGGCAATTAATACAGCCTGCTATGTTCAGAACAGAGTACTTCTCAACAAAAGCCAAGACAAGACTCCTTATGAGATTTTGTTTAAAAGAAACTCTACATCAAATTTCTCAAGCCATTTGGATGTAAATGTTCACTTTTGAACACCAAGAAATATCTCAACAAGTTTCAAGCTAAATCATTGTATTGCTTATTTGTTGGTTACTCTACAGATTCAAAAGCTTACGGAGTGTATGTCAAAGATCATTTAAGTGTGATTGAATCTTCAGATATTGTTTTCAATGAAAATCATTTTAATACTATTTATGGTGCTGCATGGTTGTTTGATCTTGAGAATTTAATCAAGTCTTTCAAGATTTATCCTGAAGATTTTGATGAAACTTTTTAGAGAAGAAACTTCAAAGAAACTTGATTTGGACAAGTTATGGTCAAAGGTTGTTGGAAAAAGGCTTGAATACAGCTTCATAAAGCATCCTTCAACTACAGAAAATGAACAAGGTCCAGATCATGTTCAGGTACAAGATCAAGATCAAGCGCATCAAGAAAATCAAGAAAACCAAAATGATCATGTATTAAATGAATTAGATCCAAACAATCAAGGTGAACTAAATAAGAAAGAACAAATTAAATATTTGAAGACTTGTTTCAAAGTTTGAATTTTGGAAACAATGGTGCATCTACCTCATAACAGAACAATGAAGAAGCACTAGAGTTTCATGATGCAACAACTGATTTGATCAATGATGAACCTGATCTCAATGACACAAATCTTGATTCTACTGTGTCTACTGATGTGTTTACTCAATCCACTTATGTTGAAAAGAATCATCCTCCTGAAAATATCATTGGAAACATCAATGAAAGAGTAACAAGAAGTTCTTCTGAATCTGCAAACATTTGTTTGTACTCCTGCTTTCTATCCCAAATAGAACCCAAGAACATTGTTCAAGCTTTGAAAGACAACAACTGGATAGAAGCTATGCAAGAGGATTTGGCTCAATTCAGAGATCTGCAAGTGTGGGAACTTGTAGACAAGCCAAGAAACAGATATGCCATTGGAACCAAATGGGTTTTCAGGAATAAAAGGGATGAAAGAGGAATTGTGATTAAGAACAAAGCAAGACTTGTTGTTTTAGGATGCCTACAAGAAGAAGGGATTGATTTGAGGAAGTCTTTGCACCAGTTGCAAGACTTGAAGCAATAAGAATCTTCTTGGCTTATGCTGCCTCAAAGAATATAAGGGTATTCCAACTAGATGTCAAATATGCTTTCTTGAATGGAAAGATAGAAGAGGAGGTGTATGTAACTCGACCACTAGGATTTGAGGACCCTGATTATCCTAACAAAGTGTATAAGTTAAACAAAGCTTTGTGTGGACTACATCAAGCTCCAAGAGCTTGGTATGATGAGTTATCCAATCATCTACTTGAAAATGGTTTCCAAATGGGAGCTATTGACAAGACCCTCTTTTACAAAAAGAAGAGAAGAGATTTGCTTATGTTGCAAGTCTATGTTGATGACATTATTTTTGGTTCAACCAATGAACTGATGTGTATGGAATTTGAAGAGGTGATGAAATCCCAGTACAACATGAGCTCTATGGGAGAAATGAACTTCTTTCTTGGATTGCAAGTTCAACAGAAAACCGATGGGATTTTCATATACCAGTCTAAGTATGTGCAGGACATATTAGATAAATTCAAGTGCAATGATCCTAAAACTGCATCCACTCCAATGGACACAAAAGAGAAAATGATAGTAGATGAAAAGGGGGAGCCAATAGATGAACATGAATACAGAGCAAAGATTGGATCTCTGATGTATCTGTTTGCTTTAAGAGAAGATATCAAGATTTCAATCAAGTCCTAAGGTTTCTCATATGAATGCTGTAAAGAGGATCGTTAGATACTTGAAAGGATGACCTGATTTGGTAATTTGGTATCCAAAGAACCAATCATTTGATCTAGTTGCCTATACAGATAGTGAATATGATGGGTGCAATATGATCAGAAAGTCTACCTTAGGAAGTTGTCAATTTTTGGGTGACAGATTGGTGTTATGGAAGTGCAAGAAACAAACCACAGTGTCAATCTCAACTGCAGAAGCTGAGTATATTGTTGCATCTGCCTGCTGTGCATAAGTCCTCTGGATTCAGAATCAGATGCTGGATTATGGTTTGAATTTTCTAAACACTCCTATTTACATTGATAATACTGCTGCATCTTTTGTTGTTAAGAATCCTTACAACATTCCAAGACCAAGCATGTTGAAATCAGACATCATTTTATTAGGAATTGTAGTGAAAAAGGTTTAACTGAAGTTAAAAGAGTTGACACAAGTGATAATTTGGCTATCCTATTCACAAAACCACTTGATAGAACCATGTTCAACTTTCTTCTAAAAGCCCTGGGTATGATGAACTCTAATAAAGTCTAATTAAGGATGTGTTCTTGGTGTGCAAACTGACTATCTTTTCAAAGTCTTGTTGAATGTTTGTTTGATATAAGCTCTATGTGATAATTGACTATCTTGAGAGAGTGCTTATGTTTGAATATGCTATTGTTTGATGATCACTGATGTGTGCTTAATTTATTATCTGTATTACTTAGGTATATTTGATACTTAGGCTAATAATCAGTGATTGTGTATGATGCTAGGATAAATGTTCCAAATGATTATTCTGCATGTGTGCTTTCCTGATATCTTGATAATGTTTTTAAATATGGTTAAATCTGATTTGATGATGTTTCTAGGATATGCTAGACTTTCTATTTTGTTATGTCTGCTTGTCTTTAATGATGTCATTTGAAATTATGATTTGAATATGTTACTTTCTGTCAGTATCAAAATATGTTTTTGTGTCAAAATTGCATTCTCAAATGAAATTTTCAAATGAATTTTGCTTGAAACATTTTAGCCAAAACAGAGCAAGTTGATTAATGGTGCTAAGATATGATAAAACTATTCAGTTCAAAGCTTTATAGAAGCTTAGTAGAAAAGGTTTTAAATGAAAACGATCCAAAAAGATTGTTTAAACTTATGTCAGTTGCTCAAGTTGAAAGGACATATACTTGTATATGTTTGGTCCTGATTCACAGGATAGCCATTCACCTAAAGACTGAAAACATCTGGGGCATTTATGAGGTGATTTTTCTTTTAAATTCTTTCACTTAAAATTATGTCAATAACTCTAGGTTGGAAGGACATGTATTCTCATTTGTGTTTGGTCCTGCTAACCACTTGCGGACATACATGATAGCCATTTACCTGAAAACTAAGAGTAATTGGGGTGACTGAGTTTTAAAAGGTGTTTTAAGTAATATATGGGAAATGATAGTACATTGATTATCTGGCCAATCATATGGATTTAATAGGCTAAAAAGGCACTTAGTGCAGTCATTGACATGTATAGTTGCTTTTCCGTGATGTGTAAAATCTAAGGTGATATAAACATAAAGAAACTACTAAACTTAATGTGGAGTTACATTGTTGTCTATGCATGTTCTAATATACATCTTTCCGAATGATGAGCAGAAAAGTGAATATCTAATCATACACTAGCCCGTTGGTATTTGGTCACCAAAAATGAAATATCTTATTTGAGAATGACAAAGAACAAATGTGAACTACACTAATCCAAATATTTTCTCAACCAAAAACTGATATGTGTTCGCAAATTTTTATAAAGAAAAATGCAAACATGAGGTTTAATTTTAGAGGTACAGGGATGGAGGCAATCATATAAGTCCTTTAAACTTTCTGAATGAAAGGCTTATAAGTACGACTTGCGTGGCCTGTAAGTCCAACTCTCAACCTCACATATGTTTGTAAAGTTGAAAAGAAATATCTAAATCCTTAAACTGTTCTATCATTAAAATTTTTGACCATATATCTGTGGGTAGCCTTGAGAATAGATATGGAGCATTAGAAAGCAATATGTGTTATCCATTTAGTATTATGCATCATAATTGAACCTTAATCATATCACCAACGAAATGAAATTCATGCTAAGTCTAGACCTGCTATTAACATGTCTAAACTATCATAATAATGCTGAGAATGAAGTATTGAGAAGCAACTTAGTCAATATGATCCTATGATTGAGATCTTTTCAGAAAAAGGAAAGCAAATAATTTGAAAGGAATAATAACTGAAATTTAATCTCTAAATGCACCATTTGTTCTTAAACAAAGACTTTTAATGATAAATATGTTTGACATTTGGTTTAAGACAAAAAGAGTGCATTTTACCTTCAAAAGGTCTGAATATGTATTTTCGAGTAAGGTTTGATGACTTCAACCTTATCGAGCAAACTTAGATGTTTATGTCTAAGTTTATCTATTTCGAGCATGCTTTGATGTTTTACATACTTTCGGGTAGATTTATCTGTTTTAGTTAAAGTTTAACTCTTTCGGGCATACTTGAACTTTGAATATGTGTGAATATGTTATTTCTAGCAAGCTTTAACAAGCTCAAGTTATTCTAGCACACTTAGATGTTTTATAGGATATTTGAATTGTCCAAGCAAGCTTTACATTTCTAAATGTTGAATATGAAGTTTCTAGCAAGCTTTGTTGATTTCGGAACTTTCTAGCAAACTTAATTGTTTTATAGGTTTAGATAATTCTAGCAAGCTTTGTGATTGTTGTGTGAACATGCTTAGAATACTTGTTTGGAGTAAACTTTGATGTTTTAACTGTTATAAGTTCTTGTCTAGCATAGTTCATGATTGTTAATATGATTATTTGAAATTACAAGTGTTTTTGGGCAAACATAATTTTTTGGACACACTTTATGTTTCGAGCACACCTTGATATCTTAAAGTGTTTTCTTAACATACTTGATAATTTCAAAATTATACTTTCCAAGTACACTTTGTATTCTTGAAGTATATCAAACATTCTTTGCTTCAAAGTATACCTGATTTAATATTTGCTATCTGTTACAAAATTTTGGGTAAGGTTTGAGTTTTTCAGTCAAACTAGCAGGGTTGTTAGAATATTTTAACGTAGCAAACTTAAGTGAGTTTTCCGAGTAAGGTTTTATAAGATATACTTTAACGAGCAAGGTTTTAAATGGGTAAACATTATCGGGCAAGGTTTGAATTGAATAGATATTTATTTGGATAATGTTACTGTTTGACAGCTATTTACTCACTAAAAGACAAAAAGCATTTAAAATCCACTTTTAAAATGCATAAAAGAGGGATTTAGAAACCCAACCGACTTAATTCAATCATCTATAATCCCTAACCCTAATTAGTCAGCCCACACAATCCAACTCGGTAAGCATCTATTAAGTGTTTTTCGACAATGATTATGTGATAATGGGCATTTAATCTTCATCTTTACTAACTCTCTGTTTCTTGTGTAGGACATTTATTTGTCGAAGATCAGGTTCTTAAAGAAATTTCTTCTCTACTTCAAATTATAACCTTCATCTATTCAAAGATATGAACTTTATGACAAATCTTTACTTTGAATGTGTTTTTGATTGAACAGATATGGCGGATGATGAACCGACATATCCTTTTGAGCACAAGCATAACATGTGTGCTCTGTTACAAGTGACTCTGGATAATTAGGAGGTGGCATATATGATCAGGTGGCTACAAATGTACAATATTCGATTCGCCTTAACAGAGTGCCCTGTACTTTATAGAAATCATCTTTTGAATTTCTGGCGTTCGGCTGAACTGATGGATGATCATGATGGTAGGCGTTTGGAGGCTACCGTGGCAACTCATGAAATCAGGAATACAGAATGACTTATCCGTACATTCCTACAATTGCATGATGATGACCACAACCCAATAAACTTTGCCACCGATCATCTTCTGAAAATTTTTACACAAACGATGGGTTATCAAGGGAATGCCAAAGAAGGACAGTTCCAGAAATGCATGTTTCCAAACCTGTATAGGTTTCTGATTCACCATATTATCCAGGGATTTGCCCCTAGGAAGGGATCATGGACTCTTATGAGTCGGGATTTGGCGAATGCAACAGTTGCATTGTATATGATCTTCCTTTCAACTTTTCGAAGATGATTTTTGAAGGAATGGTGAGCATGTTGCAGAAGCCTAACAAAGAAAAATTCTTAGCCTATCGCAGATTCCTCCGGATTATCTTTAACCAAGTGTTACAAGATTTACCCAGAATGGGAACCACTCATGTGCTTCAGAATCCTAATGTGTACCAGAGGATTGCTACCTTGGAAAGCACAAGCCAGTTCTATCCACGAGCTGAGGCTGATGTGCTACCATGGTTAGTTGATCATGATGCTGATATTATGCCTGTACCAGAGTTAACCTCTTAGGAGGAAGAGGAGGACGAGATGGATGTTGATGATGATGATTCTGATGGAGATGGTGGAGAAGGATGAGATGAAGGAGGAAATGCTATTGTTGAACAAGTTCAGGGGGAGAATGTGCATATACCCTCACCACCAACCACACCCTTACCTACACCCCTAGCCACACCACCTTCCTCACCACCCCTTGACCAAATCTTCCAATCCCCAACCCATTCCCAAACCATTGACACTATTCAAACTACATCCACACCCCTAATCAAAACACCACCCAACCATACCCAAAGCCCACCTGAAACCCATGCCCAAAATGATCAAACCTCTTACCAACCTTTAACCTAAACCCAGACCTTAATCCAAGACCCAAGCCATAACATACATGAACCTTACATTCCTCAACCAATTCCTACTCACTTACTAAACTTTCCACCCACACCACTTCAATCACCAACACATTCTCAGACCTCAAACTAAGCCAGCCAACCTACATTCACACCAATCCAATCCCCAACCCATTCTCAAACCACTGAACCTAGCCAAACTCACAATGAAATACCTGATCCTTTTCAAGACCTACCTACTCAAACTCCTTCCAATAATGATTTTCTGCTCATAAGAAACCAGAATCTTATATGTGAAAACATTGATGTGAGGGGGAGGAATGAGGAACTGTTGAAGGAGAATGCTGATTTGAAAGAACAGTTGGCCCAAGCTTTACTAAAAATTCAAGCCCTGGAGTCTGAGGTTGAGAAGGCCTTAGCTGTACCAAAACAGGGGGAGAATGTTCCAATTGCCACTGTTGTAGATGAAGAGATGGTAGAGGCTGATGTGGAGATTGAGGCTGATACTTTGAAAAATATTTCAAATATGTATGGTAATAGTGATGCTGATGAGAGTGAAGAAAGAATGATTGTTGATGATGAGTATGAGGGTGATAAATCTTCTGATGTTGAATAGAACTATGATGTGGAAAATGAAGTTTTGAATACTTTATATGGAGATTTTGATGATGATTTGTTGAGAAAAGAGAAGGAGATTGTGGCTGATGAGGAAGAACTAAAGACATTACAAGATAAGATTGAAAATTTTCCCACTCAATCTAAAGAAGAAATGATAAGAAAAGAAAAATGGAAAGCCATAATCGAATGTGAATCTGAAGAAGTGCATGTTGATACAGTTGATAATGAGGAAGATGATGAGAATGTACAGGCTGCTAGAAGGCATGCCAATATTGTGAGAGAAACCATGGAGAGGGAATTTATTGCCCAAACCATGACTGCAGAAGAGCTGGCTGAGCAAGAATCCTTAATTGAAAAAGCAAACATTGCCAAGACTCTTGATCAGAATGATGATGATGTTAACCAGGAAGTGATAGAAGTCTTGATAAAGATGAAACAAGCTGAGGAGGTTGACAACACCTTAGCTTTGGTTATTAGTAAGTTTGTTGAACCACTGCTAAAACTACACATGATGAACCTATCAAGCAGATGGTACCTGACAAGGTTGGAGAATCTCTTGAAACTATATTCTCCAATAGATGGCTTGAAGGAATTGTGAAAGATATTGAGAAGAATCCATCTGAATGGAGCTATGAGGACTCTAAGTTTGGAAAGAAGTATACTAGAAAGAGAGTCATATATGATGAATATGATCAAGGTGACGATGAAATTGTGAAGAAAATGTCTAAGAAGGATGGTGATCCTGAGTATATTGTTGAAAGCCCTAAGGAACACTCAAGCCCTATAAAGGTTGTTACTATTCAGGTTATTATGCCTGATACTAAACCTGAACTTGATTAACAAAGAATAGAAGCACTTGATGACTCAACTGAACATGATGATGATACTGAAGTTGAAGCAAGTGCTGGAAATGATAGTGATGATGGAAGTTCTGAAGATGATAATGATGATGATAGTAATGATGATGATAATGATGATGGTAAAGATGATAAAGCTGAAAATGTTAAATCTGTTGTCTCCCATCAGATTGAAATGACTGATGTACAGATGGAGAACATACAATAGAGTGTTAATGAAGCAAGGAGGAATAATCCTCTGATTGTGATTCTGATAAGACATAGGTATAGATTTGAAAATTTTGCTCCTTTATCTGATGAGGAGTTGCAAAAGTTGATTGAGAAGGAGGATTATGAAATCAGGAAGAGGGTTGAAAAGAAAAATAAAGATTCTATGAAGTTTAGAGAATACTTGAGAAAGCATGGTTTAAATGTAAAAGATTTGAGCTCACTAATTTGGAAAGAAATTAAAATGGTACTAGAGAAACAAATGAGGGAGAAGAGACGGAAAGACTGGAAAAAAAATGAAACATGCTAAAAAGATAAATGAATTGTCAAAAATATTTGGTGGAAAATGTAAATATTTGATTGATAAAGGAATGGCTCCTGAACTGGTTGACAGTCTGACGAAAGAAAAGCATGAATCTCATTTCAGAAGATTATCTATGAAATATCAACCTGAAACTTCTACAAAGAAACCAAGACTCGTAACTTTGGCTGAGAAGAATAAGAATGAGAAGAAGAATAAATGGGAAAAGGAGCAGTTAGAATTATTGAACAGATTGATGGAGGCCAGGGGGAGATTTAGTGAACTTGAAGGTATGAGCAGAACTGACAAACTGGCTCTACTCATGTTTGAGATGGAGAAGGATGATCAAGAAAGAGCTGAAGCATCAAAACCATCTATCCCTGGGAAGATGAGGAGACGATCAAGACCCTGAAAGAAATAAATAAGGGTATGAAAGAAAATGTTTTTGATATTCTTGAAAATACACAATTAAAACAGTTGTTTTATGAGTAAAAGGCTAAATGGGAAAAATTATTAACAGAGGAAAGGGACCCCAGAAGTTTTGAAGCTGGACCTGGTGGAGTGAGATATGTAACAGCCGGTCAGCTTGGTGATGAAAATATGATGAATATGATTGGCAGATTGATCAAAGATGGAGGTGAAAATCTTATAGATCTGTTTAATATGCCAGCGGAGATGGTGATCTCCATTTATGAGAAGAAATTTGAGATATTGGGGGCCACTAAAACCAGGAAAGCTGTTTCAACAAGGCCCTCAGCATCAAGAGAACAAAGTTTTGCAACCAAAAAGGACCCACAAAGAGCTGAACAACAAAGACAAGAAAGGCCACCAACTGATGTGGATCTACCTATCAAGCTCTTTTATGACTCTGTGTCTCACACATAGAATATTGTGTTGGAAAGTAGAGAATTAAAATAGATAATCTTCAAAGATGACTTTGCTGAATACAAGAAAGAACAATTAGAAAAGATGGCAAGTCTGGATTTGTATGACTATCATAACATAAATAAACTTGCTGGAAGGCAGCAAAATGAGCTGTCTAAATATTTGAAGAGTGAAGCAGGGATGGGATTCTCTTTGTTGAAACAGAAGAAGATGTGGAGTTTGTCCAAATATGAAAAGACCAAGATAGACAAGAGGATTAGTGACATCAGATTCGCTGAATTTGGCTACAATTCAAAAGTAAAGAACAATAATCCTTTGTCCAACATAATGACCTATATAAGTATGAGAAGAAGAATGAGAAGACCCAACCATGAAGTTCAGCAGAATGGTAGAATTACAAGAGTTGATTATGATGAACACAATGGTTTCTACATTCTCGGGAACTCAGCTGGTATGACATTGGGTATGATCAAGAACGATGAAGAACTGACCTTCCTTCATGATGAGGATTTGAAAGATATCATGAACTGGACAATTCCTGAAAATCATCCTCATCAACAACAATTGATGTGTATTTTGATCTAAGTGTATGTAACCTTAGAGGGGTTTTGGTATAGCTGAGGGTGTTCAAATCTAGGGGGAGATTGTTGGGATGAGAAAATGGACTTAAGGAAGATTGGAATCTTCTCAACCTCCATGAAAATGGTTAAGTATAGACATCAGGCACACTTGGACATCCGAGCAAGCTTTTACTTAAGCCTAGCAAGGTATTTTGCCTTCCAGGCAGAGTTATCTTTTTGAAGTCTTCCTAAGTGATAATCCGAGCATGGTTCACTTTGTCTAGAAAAGGTGTTCTTCAAGTCGAGCATAGTTTTCTTACTAGCAAACTCTTGACTAAACCAAGCTAATAAAGCCAAGTTATTTGGAATATCTAGCAAGGTTTGATAAATAAACAGTAGTCCGAGCAAACTTGAGGAAAGTTATTCAAGAAACATTATAAGGACTTTCTCTAGCAAGGTTCAACTCCTAGCAAGCTACAGTGTTCCCAGCACCAGTTAAACAGTGCTACTAGCACACTTTGGTTTGCTTAATAAGTTATTTACTAACAAAGAGTTGAAGGGATTCGCGAAGAATAGCTTGCTTGTAGGATCATATCAAGGAATGTTTGCTATGATCAGGAAGATTCAAGTCTGCTAGCTGAGTATTTTCTATGGAAAATACTCTAAGTAAAGTCTACCCGGAGAACTGTTATCCAACACACTTCAAGGTAACTAGGTCTACTCGAAGAAGACAAAGGCTCCAAAGCCTACCCGAAGACCTGTTTTACACTTAGTATGTATTTTATAATATGATTTTCTGAATATGTATTAATGATTAGGGTTTCTAGAAGGAATGAAAGCTGTCAGGAGGCAGGCCTATAAATAGAATGATCTAGGGCACGCCTCCTAAGAAACACAATACGGACGGAAGAAAGAGACACCTGAATATTGATTGAAAACTATTTGGCGGCTGATATATTTGTACGGATATTCTGCCTAAAAGTCAAATCATTCCTTTCTTAGAACCCTAATGATTTCTGTTTTGTAATCGACTTACTATTAATGAAAATATTTTGAGTGAATGTGTGTGTGTTTGTGTCTTTATTGTGTCCTTCAAGAAAAATTAGAGTGTCATTGATTCCGCCTTTAATACACTATTATTCTTCCCCAATTTAGTCACGTAGTTAACCTTCTTGTTAACACAATTTGTTTGGGTTATGACATATACCGACTGAGAGATCAACCGGGACCGACAAAACCATTTTCTTTCAGCACAAACAGAAAAGTTGAATAAAGAGCATTCTTGACAGTATCATTCTTATCTGATTCAGATGGTTCCATTTTCAGTTAATTCATCTCAGCAATCAGATGATTAAACCTAGTTAACATTTCCTTGACAGTCTCACCCTTCAATAAATTAAGGTTTCTGAATTAGAACTTCAACATAACTTTCTTGCTCTCTTTTGTATTTCCTATACTTCTCATCTTGATGTGTTGAAACAAAGATGCACATATCTTAATACTTCCCACCTGGTGGAAAATATTATCTGGTAAAGCCATTGTTAAAGTAGAATATGCCTTTGTTTCAATCTCTATGCCTTTTTCTATTCTTGAGTGTAAGAAATAAAAGCCTTAGGTTCAAAACCACTATTTGAATCACCAATCATAGAAGCAGTATACACATCATCAAGACACCTCGAACAATCAGGGTGTAAGAACCCTATATGTGCTCGGAATCTTGGTTCCCACTTCGCAAAGTCGCTGAACTTCATCAATCGGGGACATTTAAAATATGACCCAATTTCAACATCTAAGTGAAGCATCTGTTGCATTAACATATTTTGAGATACTAGAGCGCAAAAGCCAGCCATTTCAAAAATATGGTTTAAATGATTACAATTTTAAGTTTTAGGTGAAAATTGTCCAATATTAAAACTTTTGGGTGTAAATTGTAACTTATGATAACAAATGGGTAAACTATGTAATGAATGAATGGGAAATGATAACGAATAGTAAACAGTATCACGAATAGGTTATAATAATAAATGGTATCACGAATCAAGTCACGAATGATATCACAGTCTTTACGACTAACTATAACGAATGAATATCTCGAATGATGATTCAGTGATCACGAAGGAAAACGAATAAGGTAACGGATGAGGTAACAAATAGAGTAATGTTTCTATAGCGAATGAGGTTATCATGAATGTGTTTTCGTAACGAATGAGTGATCACGAATCAGGTCATTGATGACGAATGGATGATCAAGAATGAGCTACAGTAGCGAAGAATCGGTTATTCTGTTGTAACAACCTTGCCACGTGTCCAAATATAGTTAAAAATTGATAGTGATGACTCTCTACAGTATAACGAATGGTTCGTTATACCGTAACTAATGGGTCCTTTGAATCATAAAATCTTCAAAGACCAATTTCCAGATCTAAACATCAATTCTGACGAATACACAACAATGGATTACTCATACGAATGTTAACCAATTAACACAATCTATAGCTTAAAACAATGGTCTAATCCCTTCGAACAATCCCAAACTCATCCAAACCTCCAATTCCAACTCAAACCAAGTCCGAAATCCAAAATGATACAAAACACAAACCTCTTTTTCTAATATACTCAAATCCAATTCAAATCCATATCATAACCAAACAATAACACAATTAACTCAAATCGAACTTCACAAATCTATTTACGAACTAATTATTATCCAATTAAGCTTCAATTATCAATCTTAACATGATAATTGACACAAAATAAGAAAATACAATTTCAGATTCAAACTTAGACAATTAACAGATAAATTCTCAATCAATTCACCTTTATAATACCTTAATTCACGTACACAATCGAACACTCAGCTCTGATACCACTTGAGAGAGCTTGATTGAGCTTTATACTTAATCAATTCATATCGATATTGATATAAGATCTAGTTACTAATATGTGTAAGTGATTAAAAGGTTAGACTGAACAAAATGTTTATTGTGAGAGGATAATTTGGCAGAGTAACAGCTTCGTCTTCAGTTACACATGTTAAATTATGAAGGCATAACAACATATATATAGAAGATGAAGTCCATTTGTTACACATCCCGCAATGAATTAATTCATTCGTCTTCAGTACATACATAACTTAAGGAGTATATCGAATGACTCATTCGCTATACCTCATTCGTCAACATTCCATGACGAATGGATACAAAACAATAACGATTAGGTCCATTTGTTAAACATCCTTAACGAATGAGCTGATAATCATAACGAATGAGACTAGGTAATTAACAAAATGCCCTTTACATTAATATATATAAAACGTAATTATTACAAAAACCGAGACGACCAAAACAGTGCACTAACAAATCAGACACTAATAAGATATCAACACTCAAAATCAGTCTCCAATATTGTGTCATTTCAGTCTTAGTAGGATTCATGCAAGGACTGAATAATAATCTCAAATACTACGTTATATATTGTAGTCCCAATTATGTTTTTTAAAAACTATAAATCAGTCTTTTAAAACATCCTTTTGCAGTATTTGATGTATTTATTTAGAGTCTGAAATTCAATATGTTAAAATCAATCCAGAATTAAATAATTTTTAGAACACAAATATCCGACTCATACAAACATAAAACTATTATTGAGTTCCAAAAATAATAAAATAATAAATAAGTTCATCAATTATTTATTTATGTATCTACAAAATCAGGAGGAGTTGGCAACAAAGGTTGTACTTACGGCAGATAGAGTTGTACTTTTCATCATCTATGTGATTGCTTTTGGTATGCCTACACGTGTTCGCTTCCTTTTACACGTCACAATAAGAAACTGTCTCCGTTACAAATCACATATGATATTACAAAACCACGTTTGGTTTTCTCACCACATGTTGCAACCTGATTTTCCTTCATACAGGTTTCTCCTTCTTTTTTCCGTTTGCGTCACTTAATTTTAGGTTGTGGCCTCTGTTTTGCAGGTTGTGATTATGGATTTTACTTCGTTGTTCGATTTCCTTTAATTAACGGTACTATACTACACTGATTGTTGTTGATTTACATTTACATTAGGTTTTAGGGTTTCTTCTTCATAATATACTTAGCTTTGGCTGTTTTGATGAATTTCTTAGTTGTTTGGCATGCATGCCAGCTGTTTGATGAAATGCCTCAAAGAAATCTGTTTTGCATGTCGGATGGTTTAGGTCACTGAATAGGATAAAAAACTGCAATGGAGTAAAATAAAAAAAGAAATAAGAAGCTCTACCGAAATTGATGCGAACCCCCGATTAAGCAATCAACTTAGAGAAAACAATCTGGCCCGAAGCAGACCGGTACCTCATTAAACACCCGACTTAGACACCCCGATTAAACATAAAATAATACATAAACTGAATCACCGAAACACGATTAAGCAACACCCGAAACCTAATTAAACAACATCCGACTTAGGAACCCAATTAAACCTTAAAAAAATAGCGAAAACAAGAAACTACCAAGCCCAGGCCTGCTTAAACCCCATACTCATCCTTCATGTTGCATGGTTTCGCGTTGGATTTGGTAATCTAATAGGATAAAAAAACGCCACAGGTTTGATGGTTTCGTTTTTGTTTTGGTGATCGAATAGGAAAAATAAACTCACCTAAGAAAACGACAACCAAGAACAAAACTGAGTTTCATTATTTTATTTTTAATACTTTGTATACAAAAATGTTGTAATCACCTGTTGTAGGTATAAATTGGATTACATCAAACTAAATGATTAATAAGTGTAACTGTTACAGATTACAATGTTTGTATTGACCCGTATTTTGTCTTTCTTTTTTTGCGTTCAGATTAACGTCAAGATTCAACTTAATAAGTGATTTCACTTTCGTTCTGTTTGTTTGCAGATCTTCTAATCATGCCCAGGATCCCTGGAGGTCGGTCGTTTGCTGTCACTCATAGTAAGTCGATTCGATTTTATAAACATCAAGTTAGCCAATTTTCGTGCAGGATTTTCTAGCATCCCAAATTTTTATTAAATAAAAAAAGAACATAAACACAATACAATATAAGTTGAGAGTTCATCAGATAGTAGCGAAAGACTAAAATATTTCAAATCACATAGATTCATTTGAACTATGCAATTTGATCCTCATCTGACCTTCTCAAAACTATAATTCAAAATATAAACATGACCATGAAATCAATAAAAATATAACAAACCTCAGAAGAATTAATGTAATCATGATCAGTCATATATTACGCAGATTTATATCTAATCATAATTGGTTTATATATTAAAAGATACATTAAAAATATACAAGAAAATGAAACAAAAGTTAGGAAAAGAGAGAGAATTCAGTGGCCTCATAGAGAAGATTACCATTGGTGGCGGTAGACTGGTGGTTGCTGCCGGGTCTTGATTTGGAACCTTTGGTAACATTCATCCTAAATGGATGGCCCAAGTATATGGTTTCTTGATAACTGCTTTTGGCTGTCAAGTGTTGTATCCTTATGAGTTCATTGTTTTAGTAGTGGAATTTGGTTTTGATGTAAATTTGAGTTTTCGAACTTTTGTTTTTTAATCGATTGGTTCCACCTAATCAAATTGGTTAAACATTTATGTTTGAAAAGGAATTTGATGTTAGTTCTTTTCTGTTGTGGTTCAAGTCCTAATGTGTATATAAATTTTACCTAATGAAGTTTAATAACATGACAGATTGAGTTTATGGATTGATATTGAGCAACGTGTTGTTGTGATGTCTTATATAAGTTAATTTTAATATAATTTACAGTGTTTTATATAATAACTTGACGGTGTTTCTTCAACTTCAATGGTGATTGTTGAAAACATAGGGATCGACCGCCCCTCCCCCGTAACGTGGGGGGCAAATATGCTAGTTCTCTATAATTCTCTATAAGCAAAATATATAACAGATAGAGAACGAATATACTATATTATTTTTATAATCCCTATTAAAAGAATTTGTAAAATTGAAGGCTCATTTCCTTAACCACACTGACAGTATCATCGTCAACATTATCAACATGATTCCTTCCATAAATTTAAACTCTCATTTAGTGGTGGGACAAAGATAAAACTCATATCCTACAACATAATAACAAATAAGAGAAATTAAAAGCAAAATATATATATATATATATATATATATATATATATATATATATATATATATATATATAACAAAACATAAGTAAGATACAATGATTAAGCATACAAGTAATATCCTACCCCCAAAAAAACAATTCTACTATAAACTTCATTTTGTTATTGCAGTGTTAAAAGAACCGATAATTTGTAAACTACATAGCATTTATAGAGCTACTAACATATCGTACCAAAAGCCAACTAAATCAAACTAAAATGTCAAACAAATAAAAAAGTTACAACTTGACATGGGCAAAATGGTCCTAGAGTAGAATTATCAAGGAAACCCAAACACATTCATTTTAATGTAACAGTTTAGACAATACTTTAGCTAACAGTTTAGAGGCAGTATAACTAATTTCCCTAAAATGATATTAAAATACGGGTGCAAACGAGTCGATCCGTTTATGAGCTACTTGAGATCGGCTCGACTCAAGCCATGCTTACACAAGCTCGACTCCTAGCCAAAAAAAAAGTTTGTTTATAAACAAGCCCGAGCTCGAGCTTCACTAATCGAGCTCGAGTCAGCTTACAAGATTAAATGCCTACCCTTTATAAAATCCTTATTTAATATATTTATTTAATCATAACTACTATAGGTAATTTTATGCTAACAAAACTATATTACGTAATGTTATGTTAAACTAAGACTAAACAATACACACATACACAGGGGCGAGTTAACGTACAATAATCGCTCAATATACATTACGTACTTGAAGAATGTTAAAGGTTAAAAACGCTAAAATGTTCAAGCCAAAATCCCAACCTTAAAACGTTCAAGGTTAAACCTTTAAACGTTGACGCAAAAGAACTTAAACGTTCAGGTTAAATCCTGATATATTCAAGGTTAAAACTCATCACTCAAAACTCAAAATTAATCTATTGAAGCTTCAAATTGATAATTAATCGGATCAATTTTAAGGTTTATTGATCAATTAGGTTCGACAATTTCAATTTTAATTGATCAATTTGATCAACTGACTTATAAACGACTCGTGCTAGAAGAATATGGTGTTCACGTTGGTACCGTCGATAGCCGAGCTCGTGCTTGAAAAGGTACTTATAAGTTGATGCAACCTTAACCAATTGTTCTTTCTCATTTCTAATGACTTACATTATTATATGATGAATCGACTAAACTAACTCATCTATCCTTTTTATTGTTAAATATAAATAATTAGTAGTTATTTATTATACAATTTCAATTTTATGTGTGTTTTCTTAAGATTGAATATGTGAAAATAAGACCAAATTAGTGAGCAACAAACCATCAACAAATATAATCTAATACGCAAACACAAACTAAATTTTTTAAGCACGATAAAAAAAAAAATCGAAATCAACCTGCTATCATACCATACCACCTAACCACAACCACCACCATCATCCTAGAGTATCCATGTTTTCCGTTACCGCTACCGCAAACTCTAGTTTCGTACACACACCCACATATATATATTATATATATATATATATATATATATATATATATATATATATATATATGTATATATAGGGTTCAGTTACTGTACGCTAATGCCTTAACGTACGGTTGGTACGCGAGACGCTCAAAGGAAAGAACAAAGGCAAAAACCTAAAACGCTCACAAAACTTAAACGCTCAGCAAACGCTCAAAAACCGGTATTCGTGAAAAAAGTGAAAAATTGATCGATTAACCATCCAAAACTGTTTTTTTCGGTGAACAAATGATTGATTGGATATGTATTGACGATTCCGAGAGGTTTGGATGTGATTTCATGGATCGATTCGTGAAAAAATGGATTCGCGTACGTAATGTACGTCAAGGCATTAGTGTATTGGATCTTTTCAATATATATATATATATATATATAATAAATGAAGAACATTTTGAACACTTGCCCCCCACCCCTCACATTCATTGTGCTTATGTGTCACTCATAGAAGCAATCAAGCTGATGTGGCAAGCATAGAAAGCATGTGGTGAGTTGAGAAGTCTTCCCCTAAAAGCTTTAGATTAACTTATTCACAACCCAACCTTACTTTTTAATAAAAAAAAAACTAATTGCTTTATCTTCCACCAACATAACCCAACATAACCCAACTTTTCTCTTTTTTATTCATAGCCCAAGCCAAACCATTATTTTATTATCTACATATAATTTATGATTGTTTTATTTCATTAAAACGTTACAATAGTTATTTCATTTCATTTATAATAATATTTATAACTTTAAACCAAAAATAAAAATTTTTAAGTTGTACGGAAACACATTTTTTATGGGGCTCAGTTTTTGATAAAAATGCATATCGGAATATTAAAGAGGAAAATCTAAACAAGATTATGTTTTAAGATTTTTTTTAAAAGTTAAATATTGAAAACTAATAAACATGAATTAAATTTTATGTGAAAGAACAACTAGAAAATAAAAATAGATAAATAAATGACCCAATAATTATATCCGGTTCTTATGTAAATGGGTTGCAACCTAATTTGCAATAGACACCCAGGTTGATATGGGTTATGTGCATCAACAATTAAAAAAAGTAGTTTGCTTATTTTTGTTTTTTTGCCACTTGGCTAGCAACCCATCTCAAATGAGGTTCCTAATAAATATAGTCTTATGAAAAAAAAGGTATATCCGTTCAACATATGAAATCAAGATCTAATTTTCAAATATAGCCTATACATCAATCTTCTTCATTTTCCTCTTGCCCTATCCCCTAAACATCCAACTTCACTGTTCGTTAGCTCATCTTCAACTGAATTTGTAAACTGTCAAATGTACATTTGAATCTTCAGTTTGTTATGGTTACTATTCTCCTCCACAAACCCTGCACTCTTTGCCGTCGTTAATGAATTTTGTGTAATTATGCGTTTTGTTTCAAATCTGTTTTGATTTGCTCCAACAAAATTCTAAATTTTGTGATGTGGAATTCTTTTCCATTGTTCAATTGAAGAAGAAAGTAAATCTCCCTCCTTTTCTATGTAATTGACGAATGTTAGGTGGCCTTCAAGGTATATTATTGTATTGTAATTAGTGATAGTTTTCCCTAATTTTGACGTGAACACATTCTATGAATAGTCATCTTGCCGATTCTCTCGTATTTTGTGCTAAGCATCACATATAATTCTGATGCAATTTATCATAATTTTGAATGAAAATTGTTTATATTTTAACACAATTCATTCATATAGAGTGTACCGTACAACCATGTGTTGAAAAACAAAAGTGTTCAACACATTAGTTAGCTTTAAAGATTCTAGAGGTGATAGTTTGATAGCATTTAGTTGTTTTCACCATTTGTTAAATTTCCTGATATCTACACCAGTACAAACCAAAAAATTCAAAATTTTTAATCATGTTATGAATGTTGACTTTTATATATAGCCTTCCTAACTTTCTTCTCTCAACTTTTTGTTATCGGTATCAAGGTTGTTATTGTAAATTTTGAGTTGGGCCTTTCGGTATAAGCCTTAGAAAGTAGGTTATGGTTACTGATGTTGAATATTTCTGAAAAAAAAACCTATGAGTTATCTTCATATCCATTTGTGATGTGTTATATGTCTTACAAAGTGTTTCTAAGCTTAGTTTTGAAGATGTGCATTTTCTATATGCTTGTGCTGGAGCATATGTTGTAAGCCCGTATGACATGATAGATGATCATGTATGGGCAATTCGTTCAACCCTTGATGCTACCCGTGGCGGCTTTTGAAAAATGGTATATATTAGTTCTTTTAGATATCCATGCAGTTTGACTCGTAAAGTCAACCTTGATAGATGATTTGGGTTTGTGTAATATTAAATGATTTACAAATTCAATATAAAAATATGTATTATAGATTTATTATAAAAGAAGATGCTGAATGATAAAGTTATTTGTGAAACATACATTGTGTATGCATTATTTTATAACCCCAATATTAATAGGGCTACTACACACTTTTGCAAACAAATATGTTTATTTGCTCCCATGACGAAGACATTAAAGAATTGTTCAAACACTAATAGTTATAAATAACTAGCATGCAATTTAGTTTAAATACGGCTCATACCAATTGGGTCTATAGTTATGTTTCGAAATAATCTACATATACTATTAAAGCAAGATAATTTAACATGTCATTCAATTAGGCTCTCCACATAGGGTGTCAAGTATACAAGTTTTCATTTTTACAATTTCCCTTTCATGAATGACGAAATGAAAAATATATTGTTGGTGGCAATCGCACTGACTACCTTGATTTAATAAGTTTGTGGCTTACCAACTCAACTATGATGAATTGATGTTATCATTCTCATTTTCTTAATTGGTATGGATTCACAACCTTTCATCTTGATTTCTTTTAAAATACAAATATAAATTATTCTTACTAATATATGTATTTTAGGAAATCATTTATATCTTGTGAATTCATAAGAAATGTTATTATATATATTATTTAATTTAACTTTTTTGTTTTATTTTTAATCTCATGTGTATCACACGGGCTCTATTATAGTCATTTATAATGTATAAAATAATCATTTTTGATCGATCATATGGTCTAGATGTAAGTTCCTGCTTTATTCAATTATTTTTCATTTTTCTGAATAGTAAGATATGTGAGGCTCTATTTTTTTAAAATTCTTTTTAGGTGCATAGTAATTTTTTTACTCAGTTATTTTTCATAGTTTCCAACACGAGGTTTATGTCATGCCCTGAAGATTATTAAATATAACTATTACCAGTTATTAATAAAGTTTAGTTGGTTTTAGGCTTTTAGCCCACTAAGGTTGCCTCATGCCAAACTCAATTCATGAATGGAGCTTTTGCAAAAAGCACAAAGGTAATAATAATTGTTACTATTATTATTCTTATAATTATTTATATGAATCCATGATTTATGTGGTATGATGTAACTTTGTAGATCAATGGAGGTGGTGGTTGTAGACGTCGATCTTCATATATAAGGTATTTCAAACCTTATAAAATACTGATGAATATTTATAAAAAATAATAATAAACCTAATCAATGTGAATTTGGAGTAAGTAGTTTAGTTTTTCCAAATTTATTATTCAGATTTTATGTTCAATTTCACTTTATAACTTTACTATTTTGAGGGATCAAGAACTAAATGTAACTTTATGGGATCAATATGCTTCGCAGTTGAACTCTTATTTGACTAACAATAAAAATGAAGCATATGTTGTTATTATACTTTAGTTTAGTGTCGTAAAATTCTACAAAGATACGTCTTTATGTTTTATTGTTATTTAAATTAATACACATTATATGTTACTATTATAAACTTTTACCCGTTTTTTGTTAGATAAAGCAAGCCTTAACAATGCTTATACCGTGTCTCGTCTATTCATCAGTAGTGATATTAAAGAGATTAAGACTTTTAAGAAAAGATGAAAATATTTATCCTGCATAAAAAATTTAGCTTGATGTTATTTAAGTTTAATATATTTGAACAGGTACTTCGGAGATGTTGAGCCACAAAGTACCTCATCGGCTCAACATGGAGTAGGATCTTCAATTTTGTCAACTCTTCATGATGAATTCCTTATTGACAATGATTTCAAGTTTGTTGCTGATATCACCGATATTAACCAAGTTAACAAATTTCTTTGCTTTGTATAACTGATAACATGTATTTCTTTTATAATCTACAATTTTTAACCTTGATACATATTGCAGCCCAAAAATGTTATTGTGGTAGGTACTATTAAGGAAATCAGTTTGGACACTCTATAGTACTTTTAATTTTAGATGATCCTGGCACAGTTTATTCAACTCCAACGATATTCAAGAAACTAACCGTTATAGTGAGTTTTATATTTTTGTGTAAAAGTAAAAAAAAAAGTGCTAGGAAAACATGTTCCGAACCAAAAGTAATATTTTTCTTAAAATCACTTTAACCCGTTGTTATACGGAATCTAACAATGAATTGATTCAATACAAATACAAGCAAACACAATAAACACACAAGATGGCAATAAAAATGACAAAGAACTCTCTCGTCTCTCACTGTTCTATGAGTGACCAACAACGCAAAAGACCTAGTTACATGATATATATATAGCACACCAACAACTCGAAGCCCAACCCATACACTAAGCCCACCAAAATCAAGAGATTTCGATTTACATGATAGCCCAAAACCAATGCCAAAAAAATTAAGTATAACCATTTAAGTATAGCCCAACAATCTCCCCCTTGGTTTATAGCTTGATCTTTACTTGTGTTCTAGTACTTCAGCATCAGCTTCCTGCTTCCTTGTAAGTACCCTCCCATAAACCTGTTCGTATAATCGATCCAACCATACCAGTATAGTCCTTAGCAGCTGGGTTATAGAGTGGTACAACCATGATTTGAAAGCCGCTAAAGTTCTTGATTTCCTTTTCTCCAAACTCCAAAAAGAATCTCGGATCAACAATACGGTACTGTCCTTTCTTTAGCCGTATAATAACAGTAGCTGTCTCACCATCATAAGTCCAAAACTTCATTTCTTCAAGAGCACACTAAGGAAATCTCATGGTGATCGGAATGGACGTCACTTTAGCAGTCGGGGGCCACATGACATTCAACATCGGCATATTCGTATAAGGATCATGTACCCCATTCGCTTTCTTGACAAACGATTCAGCAGTAGGCATATTGGGGAATCCTGTTTCAACTTGGTTGCTCAAGAAGTTCCAGAAATTGGTGGCTTTTGGATCATGATTCGGGTTGTGGAAGGGAGCTTGTATTAAATCACTCAAATCAACTTTAGTCCATGACCCGAAATCCTCATCTTATTGTAATATTCCATGTTTCCAGACTTGCGTTTAACCCACCACATTTCTTTATCAATGTCGTATCCCCATGGGATGACCCCCGAACGATCACCATATTTGTTAGAGAAACCCTTTTGGAGTTCCACTACAAATTAATTCGGATGATCAGAAGACACGACGTTTGGATTGGAGTTCACTATGATCAACATCTTCCTTTATATTCTTTCCATCTGCTCTACGGTCTTTGGTGGAGTGGCTAAGTATTTCTCCAATTGTGCAGAAGTATCAATATTTGATGCAGGGCGCAAACTGGAGCCGCTATCAACAGGAGTGTCGTGCTCATCTCCAACAATCTTTCCTCTGCTATCATCACCCCCTTTAAAGTCTCCAAATTGTTTAACAAGCTTTTGTTGGAGATCAAAATACAAAGCGGGAAGACCGCCCATGCTCTCTTGAAGCTCTTGAATCTTTGAATCTTTATCAGCTTTGCTGTCTTTAAGCTCTTGAATGCTTACATATTTAACCATAGAGTCTTGTTCAAGCTCAAATATTCTACGTTGTAAAGCATGTATTTCTACTGGTTTGGATTCCAAAGCAATCCCTTTACCCTTATCTTGTAAAAAATTTTCTTGCATTTCGAGAATGTGGGCAATCTTCTCAACTACACTAGCGCTTTCTTGACAAGTCCGATCGGATCAGACGATCCAAAGGGTTCAGTGGTAGACTGTAGATGGGCTTCAAACTCAAACTCTTGCGTAATATCATCAAAAATTTGATCTTGTGTTTTTTGGGTTTCTACAGACGGGCCTTGTTCAGTTTGACCTTCAATAGTGACGGGATCAGTAGGTGTTGGATGAGTGGTTGGCACAATATCGGTGGCTGGCTCATCTTCAACATCATCGTCATCATGTGTCATATCAACTGATTAAGGAGGCTTCAATGCAGTTGACTAGAGATTTTCTTTAAAAATATCAAAATCATCAAGCTGTTTAGCAGTGGATGCAGGTTGTTGTACCTGGTGTTTATTCTCCAAAGGTTGTGATGGAGAACTATCAAACTCAACATCGGAAATAGTTTCAAAGGCAGTTCTAGGCCTTTGAATAGGAACAACATGTTCCTCAGCAATAGTAGAAGTAGCAGCAGCAACAACCTCAGTTTCTATAAATCTTCCAAACTTTACCAGCGGATGAAGTCCCTGGTAAACCACTTTAACCCTTTCCTAGACTGCTTCATCAAACCAAAGATATTCGGACCCTTGGACTTCTTGATAGCTGGATGATAGGTTCTCTTGTATCTCATTCTTTGCATTATATCTGCCACGACTTCAGTAGAATATTCTGTAGGGTAATCAAGTTGATCGCCGAACAAAAACACTTCACGAATAATAGCCTCAGGTACAGTAACTGGCTTCTTCTGGATATTTGACTCTATAATGACTGCTCCCCCGACACCTCGTTGATTGATCAAGGCATGGTTCCAAAAATCAGTCACCATCTTCTTACAGATAACAAGATTTTCTAGTAAAGCATGAGAAATCATGCGCGTATTCAGCCCCACAATCATGGACTTGAACTCCTTGTGAGCTGGAGGAGGATCAAATAGACATCCAACAATGTTATGTGTATCGACATACTTTAGGGGTGCTTTATCAGCCATGACTGCAACGAACGAGTCAAGTTAGATATATATTCACTTAAGTCCATAATTAATTATCTTTTGGATTTAATATCATTTAAGATTAATAACTTGATGATAATATAAGGACCAAACATGAAATAATTTAAACTATAAACCCCTTTAAGTAAATTATTCCAAATTATAGTAGGAGTTCTCTATCCAAATATGTAGTTCTCTAACAAAAATAATAGTTTTCAGTCCATAATAAATGATTTCGGTCAAAATAAGGGATTTCGGTTGAAAATAAGTCTTGAAATCAGAGAAGAAGGAGTTCTCGGTCAGAGTTTAACCCAGAAACCTTGAGATCATAGTTGATCTCAGGAGTTCTCTGGTTGACCAAAGGTTTTGGTCAACCAACCCCCAGGACCCTGGATCCCGATATCTCCGATGATCTCGGGCCTTTAAACCTTTGGGTTCCATCTTGAATTTCATGTGATCTTCCTAAAAACACCAAAACGACATTAATGGAGGGACCTGCAACTCTAAAAAATCATAATATGACCGAACATACCAAATCATTCATCACAACTAGATATTACAATCCAACATCATAATCAGATGTCAGAATCCAAACAATCATCCAAACTAAGAACACTCAATAATACCGTAGATGTTTTAACAGTGACCCGAGAATAAGCCACTTAAAAGTTCATATACCTTTAATGATTGTCAAAAACAACTTAGATGATCAGTTATGATAATAATAGAGGCGAAGATGTTTTGAGATTTGGAAGAGAGAATGTTATATGCAGATTTGAGATTATATAAACAATAATGCACACAAATAACAAAGGTTTTCCTTTTAAACTTCAACGATTTGGGTCTAGGCCAAAAACCTGATGGGGCGAGAACGGAATAATGTATAAACATTTGGGCCAGACCACACAACAATTAAACCAGGCATCAAAAGCTTAAAACCCGTATCAAAACCAAGCCTGATTTTTAGTTTTATAAAAACGATTCCCTAACGCATATGTTTTGACAAGAGTAAACTTGAGGTAAAATTAAAAACGTAAAAATAAACAAAAATTAAAAAGAAAAACCAACACAAAAATAATTTTATCACCCGACCTTTAGTAGCTCTAACATTTTTCGGGATCAAATTTTGGTTTTGTTAAACGAGCAAACTTTTATGAAAAGATTTGAACATGGAATCATATTGATTAAAATGCTTTCACAATGATTCATTTTCAACATTATTATAACATAGAGGACATGTTGATAGCGTGCATCTAAATACTTAGCATGATTTATATTGCATCATTGATATGCATTAGGTTCAATTAGGCATAAAGATTAGATGGACATCATTTATAGACCTATGACGCCTCTTATATCTTCTCAAAGTGTATTTGGCTTTCTCCAGATCATCCCAATTTGAATTCAACCCCCTAGTGCTTGATAAAAAGATTTTACTACTATACAAAAAAAAATTAAGCTTTAAGGTTGAACGTTGGACTTACATGTCGCCCAGACACACAAGTCTTACATTCAGGGTTTTAAGGACTTACTTGAATGCCCCACCCCTGTAGTTCTAGTTTGACCCATTAAGCTTTAAACCTATTTTTAAGCTCAAAATTATATACTAGTTGCATTTTTTTTCAATAAATAAGAAAATAATTATTTTCGGTGATCAAGACACTAGCGGGCGCGTGTATGACTGGGTAATTGTTTTTCTTTCTATCATTCGAAGAGATGTATCTAGAGACATGCATAAATCTTCAAAATGACTCTCCACAGTAAGTTTGCAGATTTAGTTTATATCACTTTAAACTTTTACGTATCATGGAAAGATACCATACAAACCAATGACTGTTCAAAAGCCTTTTTAGCCTAGTAACTTCACATGTTAGGCACACACAATCAATTTATCTATCATTTTCCAAAGATTGGATCAAATTTTCATTTAAAAACATTTTAAGCTTCTCTAAAGCTTGTAACTAAATAATCATATCACTTCCGATGTAGAAAAAGAACCAAAAGCCAAAATTACATATATATATATATATATATTTATATATATATAATATTTTTTAATCTTATAAAACACACACGCACTTTTTTTGTATTTTTGAATATAAAACACACACACACACACACTCTTTTTGTATTCTCCCCCTAAATTTGTGCAAAAATTTTAACAGAAAGGGAAACTTTTATTTACTAATTTAACCTCAAATGGACTCAATCGTCGAAATGTAACATTTTAAGGAACCATATAAGCACATTAAATCTGGCTGTTCCGACCAGTTTTGTAAATAAGTCCGCCACATTATTATCGTGGAACTTGTCAAGATGAATCAATTTCTGGTCGTAACATTCACGAATGAAATGAATTTTTATGTCAATGTGCTCAGTTTTAGAATGCTGAACACGATTTTTAACAATAGAAATTGCAGCATCATTATCACAAAAGATAAGAGTGTCAAAAAATTCCAAACCATAATCGAGCAATTTGTGTTGTGTCCAGATAACTTGTGAACAGCAGCCAGAAGCAGCAAGGTACTCAGCCTTAGTAGTGGATGTGGACATGGTTTGTTGTTTCTTGCATTTCCATGAAATGAGTTGATCACCCAAGAATTGACATCCAGCAGACGTAGATTTCATGTTAATATCATCACATCCATAACTGTTGTCACCAAAGGCATATAAATCAAATTTGTAGTTTTTGGGATACCAAAGACCTAGCTTCGGTTGCCATTTCAGATATCTAAAAATACGTTTAACAATAGCTAAGTGAGAAAATTTAGGATCAGCCTGGAGGCTCACGCATTGATAGGCCGCAAACATGATGTCGGGGCGATTGGCGGTGAGATACATCAAGGATCCGATCATTGATCGATAGTACGTCTGATATACGGATTTCCCTTCATGATAAGATGAAAGAAGTAGTCTTTCCGCCATAGGAGTCTCCGCACTCTTAGAATCTTGGAACTTGAATTTCGCCAACATGTCTTTGACATATTTCCCTAGATGTAGCAAAATTCCTGTCGAACTCTGACGAACTTCTAACCCTAAAAATGTCGTCATCTCCCCCAACGAACTCATCTCGAATCTCTTCTTCATTACCTCCTCAAATTCAGAACATAGAGCAGTACTGGTGGAACCAAAAATGACATCGTCCACATAAATCTAAACCAAGATCAGATCTTTCCCAATCGTTTTAAGGAACAACTTCTGAGCGATGGTCCCTCTCTTGTATCCATGTCCCAGTAGATGAGCCGTCAAAGTAGCATACCATGCCCGAGGAGCCTGATGAAGACCACATAGAGCTTTTTCTAACTTGCAGACGTGAGTAGGATGCTTCAAATCAGTAAAACCTAGTGGCTGATCAACATATATCTCCTCCTTTACTTCTCCATACAGAAACGTTGTCTTGACATCCATTTGATAAACCGTGAACCCCATGTAGGAAGCATATGTTAAGGAAATCCGAATGGCCTCAAGACGAGCCATTGAGCATAAAATTCAGTGTAGTCTAAACCTTCAACCTGACAAAAACCACGAACCACAAGTCATGCTTTGTTTCAAACAATAACCCTATTGTCATCTTGCTTGTTATGAAAAACCCATCTCGTGTCTAATGCCCTTTTCCCGACATGCAACTCCACCAATCTCCAAACCTTAAGTTAATCAAACTAATTAAGCTCTTCATGCATAGCATCCACCCAACTTGTTTCTTGTAGTGCCATCTCAATAGACTTTGGTTCAATTTTAGAAATGAAACATGAATATAGAAAACTGATGATGTGTCCTATCTGACACCTAGTTGAGACGCCTGTTTAAAGTGGACCTATGAAGTTCTCGATTGGATGATCCTGTTGAATCTTTGTTGTAACATAATAATCGGGAACAAAGCTCTTAGTAGGCAAGTTAGTTGGATCTTCAAGAAGGTCAGAGAGAGGGTTCCTCCATCCAGATTCCGAAGTACTATGCGAGTATGAGGTACTAGCAATGTATTCGTTTCGTATGACATCTGGAAATAGAGTGCTACTAAAGATTTGACAAATGGTACACCCCCTCTGTTGTCGAAACATCGGCCGCAGGTGTCTTAGCTGTGTATAGTTCACATACTTCAGGATACTTTTGTTAAGAAACAGTCTCAATAATATGTTCTTGTGGACTTGAAGACAGAGGCTGAGAAATATCAGATGATTCGGACGGATTGAGAACCCGTTTTGATTGAGAACCCGTGTCTGATGCTTTCAGTTCATATTTTCTTATCTTTTATTCTTTTCTTGGCTTAGGTAACGGTTAAAGTTCATATCACAACTTTTAACCATCTTTTTCCATTCTCCTTAACCATTTTACACCCCATATTATTACATCATCAAGGTCTAACCCATTTTAGGCATAAAGCTTAAACCCTTATCAATCGTAAACTCGTTTTTAGTTAAGTCTTTGACTAATAAGTAGATTTAGTCCATTATTAACATCAAGTTCACATTTTTATTGCATAAGGATGACCGATCTTCCTTCGTATCAATCCATAGGGCAAACAAACTATAAAAAATGTAATCTTTAAGATAAAACATACCTTTACTATTTACTCCGAGCTACAGTAGCTTTAATAAGTGATCTTGGACTCGTTTACTTGCTTGTATGATTGAAGATCTAATATTACTATGCTTAATATTGGGTGGGATCTTGGCCACAAGGGTTAGAGGGTGTTTTGGCTTAAGTGTGTGTTTTATGGTGTAAGCTATGGTGTAGAATGGATGGAAATGGAAAGGATTAGGGTTTAAGGGGGGGTATTTATACTCCCTTAAGCCCATGGACCTAAGACCCATCTTTCCTTTTTGGTCCATAATTTATTCCATCAAATTAGCCTACTTACATTTCCATCTGTATATATATTTTTATTTACTAACTCAAGTAAACTTTTCCATTATAGTAAATAATGTATTAAATATTACTCTCTGAAATTTGAGATGTTACATGATGTTTAAATCAAAATCAGGTGGACGTATATTAGGGTTTTCCTAAAAACGCTTGTTGAAGAGAATTGATGTTTTTAGTGAAAATATGTTTTTTATTTTAAATAATTAAAAAAGTTAGAAAAAGGTCATGTGGCAATTTAAAGAATTTTGGTGAAAAATAAATGAAGGATTTTGTGGAAAATTCAAACTTTTATTATATAGGTAGATTAAAATTAAAAAAAAAAAGATAAATATAAATACTAACAAATAAATTAACAGTAATAGATTTATAGTTTTTAATTAGATATATTTAGCGGACACTATTAAGTGAAAAAAATGTTGTAGGTACTCATATGTATATAAATAATGTCAAGAGCTAAGAGTAATTAATCCAACAAGTTCAGGGGGGTGTATATTCAGTAAAAATGGTATAGAGGGGGGTATGTTTAGCAGCACCCACAAGTTATGGTCATTTTGGGGAAGTTGATTTCAAACTAACAATATGTTATATATGGATTGTACCATATTTTCTAAAATTTGCAATTATTTAAATCCTCTTAAAGTTATGTAAAACTAGTTTTTCTATCTGACGCGTTGCATCGGGGAAGTTGGAAAAACTGCACCGTTGAAACCCGGGCGTTGGTAAAATCCGACCATTACGACAATGATTCGACACGAATTCGGTCAGTATCAGCTGCATTCTTTACGATATAGACACCATCGATAAAATCTTATGGTTAAAACGCAAAAATTAATTCGTCAAATTAACATATAAGAAAACAAAATATTTAAGATGATGTTTATTTGGTTGGCAAACCTAGGTGGTGGTAAAGCCCATGCATTGTCGGTCCGGAGCATTGAGGCAGTATCTTGACACAATTCATTCTTTTGATTACATATGTTTTGGTACCTGAATAAGAACACGAAAAAATATAAAAATTGAGGTGGACCAACGACCAATTAGGGGGGGGGGGTTGGTCAGTAAACTTACGCATTTGTAAATTGGAGTGTTGTCGGTCATGGGCTTTAAATAAGGTCACGAGTCTGCGCAAACTCAGTCGGTTTCTTTCAGGTTTTGTTATGGCACCGGAACAACAAAAAATTGACATTTATTCGGTTTTTATTACATTTATTATGTTAACTTAACTAAACAGGTAAAAAAACAAAAATAAACAAAATTCACCGACAAATACAATGCCGCCAAGTGACCCAATAGACCACTTCCGGCACCAAACATCTTGATTATATACAGTAATAATAATTACCTTTTTTTTTGGTTTTTCCTCATATGTATTATTATATAATATTAGGGGTGGCAAAGCAAACTCAAATGGGTTGTTTTGGGTCAATATGGATAAGTTTTAAAATTGAAATGTGTCATGATGGATCAAAATATTTTTCAAAAAGGTCAAGATGTGTTGAGAAAATGCTAGTGACTTTTGGTTATGTAAGGTCCCGGTCCCGGTGCCCTACATTAGCATTGTATTTACTCATAAACACAATTCTAAATATCATAGTGAATTAAAACCTTCGCGGAATAATAATAAAAGTCAACCATTCATTACAAACATCAATAACTTTTCCTTTTTAAAACATAACATAAACTATAGTATCAAACATCATGAAAAATCTTCAGATGACAGCCTTTACAATACTGCCATGTGTCCCCCTCAAGCCAGCTTTCTTAGTCTATTTTCCTGTGTGCATACTAAAAGTCAGCTATGCAGAGTGAGTTCTATTTAATCAGGCAACATACAATACATTCACATACTTGCATACATACGTATCTGAAAATACATTTTACAAACTTAGCCTGTTACCTTTCTTTCATTCATACATACGTGCTTCCTTTATTTCTATCATGCTTTCATACTTTCATACTTTCTTGTTTTATCTTACTTATACATACAAAATTATCTCTACGTTTTAAAGAGCATTTCGCCCTATAACATTCGCATATATTATTTGGGTTTACAACCCTGTAACCTTCGCATATATTATTAGGGTCTGCAACCCTATAACCTTCGCATATATTATTAGGGTATGCAACCCTGCAACCTTCGCATATATTATTAGGGTCTGCAACCCTTCAAGCATACCTCCATACAACCATACATTACCTTCTTTATATTTAAATTTATGTACATTCACACAAACACTTAATCTATTCCATAACTTTCACATATCATTCTTACATCATTCGTAAAACAAAAAACATACCACACTATTACCAGGCGATACATGAAATATCTGAAGATCGTTCACGTACCGTCAAGCATTCATTTATACATAAAATAATAGAAGGCATACACTTACCACTTAAGGTAAGTGTATTAACTAATCACATCGAGTATGCACACAACCCCAAAAACATAACAAGAAAATGGGGCTAGAAACTCACCTGGAAACGTATCAATTAACTATCACTACCCATATCGTGTTTCTAGTTTATAATAACCCTCAACGAATGGGGGTCCGGGGGGTAGCGGGGTTCTAGGGGCGGCAGCCAGGTCAGCTTGGAAAAAAATTATTTTCATTAACTGCCTTAACAAAAATTTCATTGGAATTCTTAAATTATTATCGTATTCGCTACCTTATTCGCTATAGCGAATGGGCTCTAGTTAAGCCTCATTAGCTATCACACTCGCTATGACGAATGATTTCATTCGTTATAACGAATGGTCTGATTCGTTATGAAAGCTTAATTCTGAGTATGCATCATTCGTTACACCATTCGCTATCTCATTCGCTATGATAACTGGTTCCTTTCGTTATAACGAATGGCTAGATTCGTTATTTTATCGAAGCGAATGATGGATAATGAATGAGTAGTCCATTCGTAACCTCTATTAGACGAATGAAGGGTTTATTCGTTACGCGTGCATTCTCATTCGTTATGATTTCCTAACGAATGACCAGCGAACAGTTATGTAATTTACCCATGGGTGAAAGTCACAATTGCCAAGAACAGTTAACACCAGATATGCAATTTACCCTCGATTCATGACGAAACAACATGATATTGGTATCAATCAACTCGGAATCAAAGCGCCTACAAAACCTAATCATCGAAAACATACAACATCGGGTTTAAATGGTGTATTTTGATCCATGTTTAAACAGCTTCATAAATCGATCGATTAACCCAACAATATTAACGAATTTCAGTAAGATTCGTTGAGTTGGATTCATTTTTGCCATTTCTATGTAGATCTAGGAACACTAAACGAACCGAGCATAAACGAGCAAGTTTCCGTTATGAACGTACCATTAACGAATCGGTCCCATGAACCCGATCTAAACTTGATGTCGGTTTCGGCTCGTTACGACGTCCTAGCATCAACAAGCCCGGGTTTTCACCTTCGGATCTTGGCTCGGGATATAGTTTGTGTGTGTGTTTTTGAAGGTCTAGGCTATTGTGTGGAGATGGATAAAATTGGAAAGGTTTAGGGTTTAAGGGGTATTTATAATCTCTTAAGCCGATGGACCTAAGGCTCATTCCATCCCTTATTCCATTCTTTAATGTCCAAGCCCAGTCTCTAATATTTATTTAACTGATTAATGACACACCGATAATAAACGGAATTTCCTTTATTAATATTATCGAAAGTAGGATGTTACAGGTTATTGGTTAGAATGAGCTTGTTTTATGGGTTAGAATGGACTAAAACAAGCTCCGTCCTATTTCTTTCAAACAAAACCCACGAACCCGAATAGAAACCGAGAAATCAAAACCAATATCCCGAAACCGGCTAAGACGAAAAAAGAAATAATAGCAAAAAAAACCCGAAAAACCTAACCTGAGCCGAGACGAAACCGGTTTTACTTTTTTTTTTAACAAACAAGGACGGCGGGGGAAACATTTTAGTTATTTTACTTTATTTTTATTTATATTTTGTGTTATTATTTTTTATTAATTTTGTTTGAAATCCTTTATATTATAACCTTTACTTGGGTTAAGATGGATTAAGTTACCCATCTTGACTCATACTCATCCTAACATATTTTTTAAACACTTTCTGACTCATACCCATCTTGGTCTAAACCCATGCAAACCCATTATCCCAATCCAACGCAACTCATTCTATTGCCACCTCTATATAATATTGTGTCTGTATATGTATTTTCTTTTACGTTCTTCATGGTAGGTCAGCTAATGTACGCATGATTTGATTTTGTATATATTTATGCACTTTTGGGATTGATGGTTTGGTCTAAATCATGTATTATATTATGTTAATTGTTTAGTTTTATTAAGTTTTTAGTGGTAACTGTGGTATTTCAACCAATATCAGAATGATGATTTCTACTCAAACAATAATACGTGTAGATTCGCTCCTTACAATACGACTTCAAATATTGGCACTTTTGTGTTTTGATTTTTGTTTTACGTTACATGTGTATAAATTTTGCATGATATTAGAAAAAACGATATCTATCGTTTTATCCAATATTTAACATATAGCTTCTAACCGCTATTTGATTTTACATTTTTACCGCTATAAATGAATAGCTGGTGGTGAGAGATCGTTTAATTATCTATGTTGGTGTGTTTGTGTGTTCATGAGTTCTTTCCTTTCTACTTTTGTTTTTACGTTTTTTTTTCTCATTGTTGCCACTGTTGATTCATATAACTCAGGTGCTGTTTGTTTTTGCAGACATAAACTGTCTGCAAGCTGATTTCATCTGTTTTCATGTCTGCAACTGAAGATGTGGTCTGAAGATCTGCAAGCTGAAAATATAAGACTGTTTGTTTTTATAAGCTGATACTGTCTGCATAACTGTCAAACTTATCTCACAAGATAGAAGTCATTTATTCAAGTTACATCTAGTTTTTAGTCTTTGCTTTCCATGCCGATTTGGTTTTGGTGGGTGGTGGAAGGTGGTGGTGGTGGATGGTGGTAGTGGCGGCGGACGGTGGGTAGTGGCGGTGGATGGTGGTGGTGGACAATGGGTGGTGGTGATGGATGGTTTTGGTTGGTGGTGGACGGTGGTGGTGATGGATGGTGGTGGTGGTGGGTGATGGATGGTGGTGGTGGCGGTGATGGATGGTGGTGGTGGTGATGGATGGTGGTGGTGATGGATGGTGGGTGGTGGACGGTGGTGGTGATGGATGGTGGTGGTGGTGGCGGACGGTGGTGGTGATGGATGGTGGGTGGTGGACGGTGGTGGTGATGGATGGTGGGTGGTGGACGGTGGTGGTGGCGGTGGCGGTGATGGATGGTGGTGGTGGTGGGTGATGGATGGTGGTGGTGGCGGTGATGGATGGTGGTGGTGGTGGCGGACGGTGGTGGTGATGGATGGTGGGTGGTGGACGGTGGTGGTGATGGATGGTGGGTGGTGGACGGTGGTGGTGGCGGTGGATGGTGGTGGACGGTGGCGGCGGGGTACGGGGGTGGTGGTGGCGGCGTACGGTGGGTGGTGGTGTTGGCGGACGGTGGTAGGAGCAGTGGATGAGAGGGTGGCTGCAAAGGGAGAAGAGTAGGGTTTTTTTGTGAAGATGTTTTAAGCAAGATTTCCTTGCTTTTCTTTTAAGATGAAAGAAGATAACTTCAGATCTGTTTTAAGAAAATAAACAAACAGTCTTCAAGGGTAATGTCTGCGCGCCTGCAGACATTAGCTCCCTTGAAGATGTTTGAAGAAAAAACAAACACCCCCTCAATATATACAACTATTTTATATTGTTTTGCATTTATGATCCTCTTATCAATATAAACTATTTAGCTAATTTTTTGTCGATATAAATATTTAACTATTTAACTTTTATCAATACTATTTCATTGATCAAAATACATTCACATCTGTATCATTGATAGCAATGATGAATTACTACAAAAAATTAGCATTACTAATTTCATAATTTTCATTAACTAATTTTAGTATTTCACCCTTACAACAATAACAAGTAACACCAATCCAAGTACGAATAAAAAATGTTGGAACTTAGCATAACAAAATAGGAAACTCTTTTAACACCGACGATCAATAGTATAATCTCCTTCTTGGCATATTGGTTTATTCATTATTTAACAGTATGCTATATTTTTTCTGAACGGGTCAATAATTGAATCAATCACTTTGCTCATTTACTAGTTTAAAATCAAATAAGTTATTATTAATTACAAAGTTATAAACGTTATAAAAATACAAAAATTGATGTATGGATAAATCAAGCGTTAATAAAATGCTTTATAAATAAACCTATAAAAATGAGAATTAAAAATTGAAAAACTTGTGTTTTGGATAAGGAGTAAAATAAATCAAAAGAAAAAAAAAAACAAAGAGAATAAGTAATAAAATAAAGGAAATATACAAAGTGGCGAAAAGCATTGGGAAGTGGAGTTAAGTGGAAAGAAAAGAAAAGAAAAGAAAAGTATGACTAAAAGTGAGCATGTTTCAAGTGGAACTTGTTGTGGTCGATTACATAAATTAGAGTAAAAAAGTTGTAAATGTTTTATTCAAAACAAATAAGTAACACACCACAAAACAAACCATTATTCCTCCCATATGTCAAACAATTTTGAGATTCATGTATATAAGATAGAATATAAACAAATCATAATAATAAACAACCAACTTAAAAGAAACATATTAGTATTTCGGACACCTTGCTCAAGATCTTAATTCTCCCAATGATTTTGTATAAAATTGGTTAGCAACACCCATACTTATAACCATTTTCCTATAAATTATAATAGTCAAATATACTTTATGGCCTTAACTTGCAAAATTTAAAAAAAAATAGTGTTACGCCCATAACAAATAACACAATGTCATCACCACCAGGATACTCTCCCAAGATGATATGAATTTTACTTCATGAATATAAATGGATATAAATATATCATCAAGGAAACAAAACACACCATGACACCACTATATTTTATGGATCAAAATAACTCGTTGGATTTACTCATAAAAAAAGTTCTAAATATCATAGTTAATTAAAACTTTTTGCGGAATAATAAACTTCAAACATATATTACATAATCGTTCAAATCTTTCCAAATAAAACACATTTTGTCTTTCAAATTAAAACATATATCATAATAACATCATCACATCATCACATTTTTTAAGTTTGTTAAGAAGTGTTTTTATGTTTGTGGGCTTTTATATATTTGGGCTTAGAACTTTTTGGGATTGTTTTTCTTTTTGTGTTAATGGGCTTTTATATAAAAGTATTATTCGAATGTTAATATTTTGATCATGTGAATATGAGGTAAGTCATTGTCCACTTAATACCTGACTTAAATCCTTTCTATGTTTAATATCACTTGAGTTACGTATTTTCGTTTAAAATGCTTACGCTTAATATTTTTTATAGCCTTTTGTTTATTTGAAACCTACTTTATAATTTTAAACCGATTGTTATGAAATGAGTTGCAGTATTTATATTTGATTATTTGATTTCAGATTTTTTTTTTTCTAAAAATTAACTTTTAAGTTCTTGGCTTTAGACATATTTTTACTAATTTTGTTAAGACGTGTTTAAATGTTAGCTAAGAAGTTTTTGGGTTTGTATTCTATTTTAATTATTGTTCTGGTTTGATATGTAATGTTTTAGTGTGCCAATGTTTGAAAATAGCGGGTATCATCATCATCATATATATATGTGTTCTTCCAAGAAATTAAAGACTCTATGTCTTCAACTCTGATCTTCATTACTTACTACAACAACCGATAAACATGAATCGTAACTCTAAAAACACAATTAGATTATCAATGGCGAACATAGTTTCCTGGAGTTTTGATTAGTTGGTAAACAATTATGTTTTTGTTTTGAGTGATCCATATACAATCGATAAAGCTAATGTCAATAAGGTATGTTCTATAAGCTGCTTAAACGTTTTTTTGGAACAAATACATTCTATAGGTAATAGGAAGATTTTTCCATATGTTGAAGAGAATGATCTTATGGATCAGATTGTTGTTAGGCTTAATGGTGTTGTTGAAGATGATGAACTGATAGTTTATGTAAGGGAGTGGTTGTTTTCTCCCAATGATAACAGGGTCGTGGTTAGGTTTGAAGATGACAGTGCCAAAA
This sequence comes from Bidens hawaiensis, assembly GCF_021521415.1. NCBI lineage: Eukaryota > Viridiplantae > Streptophyta > Magnoliopsida > Asterales > Asteraceae > Bidens > Bidens hawaiensis. The sequence continues at coordinate 48,125 of NW_027506278.1, forward strand.
TTATGAGTCAAGAGATATTGTTAGAGTAACATAATTTGCCTGTGTTGAGAGAGATGGACCGTTTGAAGTGTTCTATTGTTAAGAAATTCATTGCTCATTTTTATTTAGAAGATGACCTGAGTAAGAAGGTTGGTTGGATGGTAGGCTGCTTGAATATTCAATCTGATTTTGATCATTTTTCTAATAATTTTTTTTTGATGATGAAGTTTAAAGAATTATGTAAAGGTAATTTGTTATAATTCTAAGTTTTATAATATCAAAACAAATTTTTTTTTTTGAATTTTGTAATACAGTTGGTGTTGTTAGGAATAACTATTTGAATTGAATCATTTAGTTCAAGTTTGATAAGTATTTCAATAAATCTTTGTTTGAATTATGCTTTTACTATGTTTTGTGTAATTTTGTTCGTTTAGTTTACAGGTTGTGAAGTGTCACACCCCAACCTACGGCGGAACGCTGGGGTGCGAACTGATGGTTCACAGCTCAAAAGGTGCTACCATGTAATATAATATGATAATATCTATTTAATTATTTTAAATAATCGATTCATCATCCAAGTACATCAAGTTTGAGCAAATTCCCAATACAATCCAAATTTAATCCAAACATATCAAAACAAATAAATTAACTTAAATAGTCTTTTATTAATTTTATTCTTAAAGTCTTGTTAGTTGTCTCTTCACCTAGCTTCACACAAACTGGTTCTGCGTATGCATTGAGAATAACATAGTTTTGTTAACACATGGTTGAGTGAGAAAATCATCAGATTTGTTACAATAGTAAATATAATAAAAAGGCAAAACTGTTATTTTTAATATAAAACAATCAAACCATGAGCAAGTAAAAGCGCCAGTTGACCATGTCTCACGGACCAGGCTACTATGACAGTCGTATGATCATACTACAATGTGATTTTATTGGACCCCTCCGAATTGCTTGAGTCAAGTAATCAAGTAACAGTTAGTCATTTAATTGAATACATACACAATATATGATAGTTTTCTAGTGTGTATAATATACTACATAAATATTGTAAGTACAAATACGTTTCCAAAATATGTTTGAAAATAGTAATTTTAAAAAGGGGAATGATTTCTCACGTTATCACTTTAGCGAGATTAGAAAATAAAAAAAAATACCAAGAGCCAAACTTTAACGCGCTGACTGAGATAACCCTAATAGACCTGAAACTTAGAGATAATGAACTAGAATTAAAAAATAAAATATAACAACTGGAATCAATCCAAACGGACGTATAAAACTCCGGTTGTGAGATTTTTGATAAACAAGCGAGCTGGTACTGACCATAATCCAAATTGCGAGTCGGGATTCGGGTTTTGTCAGTACATTCAAATTTAAAGACGAGTCAAAACGTTTTCTGGACCAAAAGCTAGTTCCGACCAGAAGTGATAGAAATTGATCAGTCAAAGTTGTTGACCAAATTGCCTTAAAACGGGTTGGAGTCCAAATGAAACGTTTAATCCCCACAATCACATAATATGATTGAGGGTTATTGTTTATTGAATAATTATGAACATATTTACGAATGACAACTTAACCGGGAGACGCTTAGAATGATGAGGAATGCTGAATCAAAGCTCAAGAACAGCAAAGTCAACCGTCAGTTTGTTTTTGAAAACGAAAGCACTAAGACTGGAGAATGGAGGCTAAGGGAAACGGTGGAGGAACGATATTTCAGTAACATTCTAGGGTTTGGAGGTGTTGTTTGTTTAAATAGCCAGAGGTTCAACTTGTTGGACAAGAGAACGATCCGTTAAAGTAAACGAATATTGAATTGATGACGAAATCGGGTCTTTTGATCAATATATTAACAAGAAAAATGGTGGAATGAACCTAGACACTATTCCATATCAGATTGCTTTTCTTGGAGCTCAATTTTCTAGATTTCAGATCGATTAGCGAAAGATTTAGCATTAAGTGAGAATTTTAAACAAGTTTAGCTAATCTGGTGGAGCTTCGCACTATGCGAACCAACAGGGGGTGCCCTTTCATGCTATGAGAATTTTAAACAAGTTTAATATTATACTTATGAAGTTAATTGAAGTTAGTTTAAGCTGTTTATGTAATTTGTTTATATTTTTTTTATTTTTTTTCTTATATATTTTATATGACTATTATTTGAATATTATTATTAGTTGTAGCTCAAACTTGTTACTTCTTTTCGGATTATATCTGAAACATTAATAGTCTTTGATGCTTTTTGGTTGAATATTTTAAATTATCTGAAAGTCGTTTATTTTTTATTGGATTATGTGCTAGTAGTTAAAGGCATCAACTTAATTGTTCTTTGTTGCTACATTTGTTTTCGGACCAACAACATATACAATGCAAAGCTGACTTTCGCTAATTACAATTTCAAAAGTTTGCTATTTTGGCTGTAATTCTTGAAGGCAACACCACATATCATATGTTGATTTAGTTAGTAAACTGAAATTGTTGTTTGTTAAATACAAGGGATCTGGTTCTAGTAAAAGCTACAGAGTCTAAACGGGCTATTAATATGCAGGGTAGATTTTGCACTAAAAAGGTGTATTGATGCTATGGCTTGAAACGGATTAATTTTCCGTAGGGGAAGATTTGTAATTTTATTTTAGAAGTTTTTCCCTAAAATAAGGTACTAATCTTGTCAAAGTGTACATCAGATTATAAACATGAGCTACGGTGACAAAAAACAACCATAAGAAAGTAGTATCGTTATTAGTAAATATGTAAGGCCCCGGTCCCAGTGCCCTACTTTGGCGTTGGCTTTACTCATAAACACAGTTTTAAATACCATAGTGAATTAAAACATTCGCGGAATAATATAAAAGTCAACCATTCATTACAAACATCCATAACCTGTCTTTGAAAAACATAACATAAAACATAGTATTCAAAACATCATGACAAATCTTCAGATGTCAGCGTCTTCAGGTCTTACCATGTGTCCTCCTCAGGCCAGCTGTCTCAGTATATTCACATGCGTGCATACTAAAAGTCAGCTACGCTGAGTGAGTTCTAGTTAATCAGGCAACATACATTACATTCACATAGTTACATGTATACGTATCTGAAGACACATATATTCGTATCTTTCCTTACATACATACATACATACCTACATACATACATACATACATACCTTCATTCTATCTTTCATACTTACATACATATATTCTTTCAAGCATACATATACTTTAAAGAGCATTCTGCCCTATAACCTTCGACGATATTATTAGGGTCAGTTCCCTACATTAGCCAAAATTATTAGGGTCGGTTCCGTACATTCACCGATATTATTAGGGTCGGTTCCCTACATTATCCGATATTATTAGGGTCGGTTCCCTTTCTGACCATACCTTCTGTTCGTCATATAACCATACATACCTTCCTTTATATAAGCATATTATCGTACATACTCTTTCGTTACGTACTTTCTTACATACATATTTCATACATGGCATACTGTTAGTGCACGGTTTTGGTGTCCGTAGCGATCGAATAAGTTATAGCTAGTCTAGGTTGTTTATTTAATATAAAATGGCCCATTCGCTATGGATTGCATAGCAAATGAGGTCCATTCGTTAGTTAACTAGACTAGTTCATTAAGGTATGAGCCCATTCGTTATGGAAGCATAACGATTGAGGGCTAGTTCGTTAAGTTATTACCCATTCGTTATGGAAGCATAACGAATGGTGTCTAACTCGTTATGAAGATATAACTAATTAGACTAACTTAACGAGCTAGAGCTGTTGGTGCATTTTGTGACCGTCGCTATGCAATTCTGACCAGCGGAACGCCACAGGAGAAATTAGAACAACTTCGCCATAGGCGAAGTTATAACAACTTCGCCATAGGCGAAGTTAGCACAACTTCTGCCATAGGCGAAGTTATATCAACTTCGCCATAGGCGAAGTTGTAACAACTTCGCTTACAGGCCCAAGCCCGTGAAGTTTATATATATATATGTGTGTCGTGTTTAGGGTTAGAAATCCAGAAATCAGAGTATTGTGTGATAAGTTTAATTAGCTAGAGAGAAACCGAGAGAGTGAGCCGTGTGGGACGGCCAGAGGTAGAGCTCACCTCGGGTCGGCCGTGTCATTTGTTTTCATGTTTGGTATGTAAGTGTTTTGATTATTATATAAGAATCTGCAGATTTGATTATCCCGTTCTTGTATTTGTTTGTGTATTTGTTCGTGTACGTGTTTGTGTTCTTCATCTTGTACACCATTAACGAGTCTAGGAGGATTCCGCACTCCTAGACCTCGTGCGGATCTCGTATTGATCGGCGACGCCCCGGGGGGACCTACAAGTGGTATCAGAGCCTTAGGCTCTTATGCTATGGTTCGAGATCTGCGTTTTGGTGTTTCTGGCACGTTTCTGTGCATTTCTGGCCGAACAGCGCCGCAGGCGAAGTTATTGTTCATCAGGCGAAGTTGCCGTCACTGTTCGTAGGGTTTCAGCGAAGATATAAGGTCTGGCGAAGTTATGGACAGGCGAAGTTATAGCCAGGCGAAGTTATGAACAGGCGAAGTTGACTTTAGGCGAAGTTGACTTCTCGGCGAAGTTAAAAAAAAAAAAAAAAAAGATTATTTTGGTGTTTTCGTCTGTATGGCCAGGTGTACACGATTATTGTGAGACCGGAGATGTTGTTCCGTCAATGAGTGAAACTTGTTATCTCTGGGTCTTACGTGTGAACAAATACGTGTCAACTCTGGATATGGAGTTGAGTTTGAGAATGGGATATTGATTGAAACTGGATATTGACACATATTTGGGTGTTTGTGGGCAATGAAATTGTTGTTGTTCGAGGTTGACCAACTGAAGAAAGTCAAATTGAACTGAAGGTTTTTGTCATTACTGGATTGCGGTCAGAGCATATTATTTATGTTATTTTCAAGGCGTTTGAGAATTGGATCCTGAAACGTGATGCTTATTTATTAGAGTGAAAATTCTGGAACAAGTTGAATTTAATCGGGAACTAAAGTGTTTATGTTCTTGATCGTTATCCCTGGTGATTGAAGATGCTTCGGATTAATTAATTGTCATGTGTTAGATTCTGTCAAGGTGGTTTTGTGATGAAATTGATCACTTGATGTTGAGTAGTTGAAGATTAAACCTTATCGTATGCCGACGAGTTTTTGAAGTTGTGGAGGAAGCCCAACTTCACGTGTTGGTGAAGTCAGATGGACTCACGTGATTGGTTGAGATGATCTATTGGCACGGGGATGCATGCATTTCAAAGACCTCAATCGTTATAGTCGGAGAAGCTTACACTGAAGGGGAGATCTGATATGGAAGACGCTGGGTGATTGGTAGATTTGTGAAGCTACATGACAGTTTCAGACACGGCTGGTTGAAGGGCAAACAGAAGATCATCAGTTAAGAGGGAGTCTGTTGGTGCATGTTTTTGTAACAGATGATCTTTTGTGTTTGTTAGAATTGAGAGCAACGGTCAAAGGGGAGCCTGTTGGTGCATTTTGTGACCGTCGCTATGCAATTCTGACCAGCGGAACGCCACAGGCGAAATTAGAACAACTTCGCCATAGGCGAAGTTATAACAACTTCGCCATAGGCGAAGTCAGCACAACTTCTGCCATAGGCGAAGTTATATCAACTTCGCCATAGGCGAAGTTGTAACAACTTCGCCTACAGGCCTAAGCCCGTGAAGTTTATATATATATATGTGTGTCGTGTTTAGGGTTAGAAATCCAGAAATCAGAGTATTGTGTGATAAGTTTAATTAGCTAGAGAGAAACCGAGAGAGTGAGCCGTGTGGGACGGCCCGAGGTAGAGCTCACCTCGGGTCGGCCGTGTCATTTGTTTTCATGTTTGGTATGTAAGTGTTTTGATTATTATATAAGAATATGCAGATTTGATTATCCCGTTCTTGTATGTGTTTGTGTATTTGTTCGTGTACGTGTTTATGTTCTTCATCTTGTACACCATTAACGAGTCTAGGAGGATTCCGCACTCCTAAACCTCGTGCGGATCTCGTATTGATCGGCGACGCCCAGGGGGGACCTACAAGAGCATATGGCCTATATATATGCTAGTCATGCTCATAATTATGGGTGTAGATATAGAGAGATCTAAGTGATATTTATTATTCCTCCATAACTTATTATTACACCCTAATGTATTCTCTCTTATAATCAATAAATTATGTATTTAATGTATTCATCTCGTACTGTTTAATTGATGTATCGACGCGGCTAGATCCATGGTAGGTTTCCGCACATACTAATTATTACATTCCTTGTCGACACGTGCAATATCTGAAGATCGTTCACGCACCGACAAACATTCATTCATACTATCACATCGATCATTATATCATACCCTTACCATTCAAGGTAAGTGTATTAACGTTCACATTGAGTATGCGCACAACCCCAAAAACATAACAAGAAAGTGGGGCAAGAAACTCACCTGAGTCCTATTACGTTGACCGTTAATTGTTATTCCTTTCTTTAGTTGTGCACGACTAACTGTATAACAATTACACATATCAATTAACTATCACTACCCATATCGTGTTTCTAGTTTAATTATAACCCTCAATGAACGGGGGTCCGGGGGTAGCGCCACTGGAAATGGGGTTCCAGGGGTGGCAACCCCTAGCAGGGTCCAAGGGGCAGAGCCCCTGGCTTAACACGATTTTCATTAGAATTCATAATTTATTATTTTATTTGGTAACTCATAAAGTTCGAGTGCTTTTTTGTAATTAATCCATTTTATCTTAAGTCTAGGGACCTTTCTGTCGTTCTTTCAAAGTCTATTTCGTTATCCAATTCCTTTATGAATGGGTCTCATTCGTTACTTCTTAACGAATGGACCTTATGGACCTTCATAACTAATTGACCTTAATAACTAACTGGCCTTGAAAAGAACTGGCCTTTATAATGAACTGGCTTTTAAAACGAACTGGCCTTGATCCATGTTTAAACAGCTTCATAAATCGATCGATTAACCCAACAATATTAACGAATTTCAGTAAGATTCGTTGATTTGGATTCATTTTTGCCATTTCTATGTAGATCTAGGAACACCAAACGAACCGAGCATAAACGAGCAAATTTCCGTTATGAACGTACCATTAACGAATCGGTCCCATGAACCCGATCTAAGCTTGATGTCGGTTTCGGCTCGTAACGACGTCCTAGCATCAACAAGCCCGGGTTTTCACCTTAGGATCTTGGCTCGGGATATAGTTTGTGTGTGTGTTTTTGAAGGTCTAGGCTATGGTGTGGAGATGGATAAAATTGGAAAGGTTTAGGGTTTAAGGGGTATTTATACTCTCTTAAGCCGATGGACCTAAGGCTCATTCCATCCCTTATTCCATTCTTTAATGTCCAAGCCCAGTCTCTAATATTTATTTAACTGATTAATGACACGCCAATAATAAACAGAATTTCCTTTATTAATATTATCGAAAGTAGAATGTTACAGGTTATTGGTTAGAATGAGCTTGTTTTATGGGTTAGAATGGACTAAAACAAGCTCCGTCCTATTTCTTTCAAACAAAACCCACGAACCCGAATAGAAACCGAGAAATCAAAACCAATATCCCGAAACCGGCTAAGACGAAAAAAGAAATAATAGTAAAAAAAACCCGAAAAACCTAACCTGAGCCGAGACGAAACCGGTTTTACTTTTTTTTTAACAAACAAGGACGGCGGGGGAAACATTTTAGTTATTTTACTTTATTTTTATTTATATTTTGAGTTGTTATTTTTTATTAATTTTGTTTGAAATCCTTTATATTATAACCTTTACTTGGGTTAAGATGGATTAAGTTACCCATCTTGACTCATACTCATCCTAACATATTTTTTAAACACTTTCTGACTCATACCCATCTTGGTCTAAACCCATGCAAACCCATTATCCCAATCCAACGCAACTCATTCTATTGCCACCTCTATATAATATTGTGTCTGTATATGTATTTTCTTTTTCGTTCTTCATGGTAGGTCAGCTAATGTACGCATGATTTGATTTTGTATATATTTATGCACTTTTGGGATTGATGGTTTGGTCTAAATCATGTATTATATTATGTTAATTGTTTAGTTTTATTAAGTTTTTAGTGGTAACTGTGGTATTTCAACCAATATCAGAATGATGATTTCTACTCAAACAATAATACGTGTAGATTCGCTCCTTACAATACGACTTCAAATATTGGCACTTTTGTGTTTTGATTTTTGTTTTACGTTACATGTGTATAAATTTTGCATGATATTAGAAAAAACGATATCTATCGTTTTATCCAATATTTAACATATAGCTTCTAACCGCTATTTGATTTTACATTTTTACCGCTATAAATGAATAGCTGGTGGTGAGAGATCGTTTAATTATCTATGTTGGTGTGTTTGTGTGTTCATGAGTTCTTTCCTTTCTACTTTTGTTTTTACGTTTTTTTTTTCTCATTGTTGCCACTGTTGCCATTGTTGCCACTATTGAGTTATATTCATATAACTCAATATATACAACTATTTTATATTGTTTTGCATTTATGATCCTCTTATCAATATAAACTATTTAGCTAATTTTTTGTCGATATAAATATTTAACTATTTAACTTTTATCAATATTATTTCATTGATCAAAATACATTCACATCTGTATCATTGATAGCAATGATGAATTACTACAAAAAATTAGCATTACTAATTTCATAATTTTCATTAACTAATTTTAGTATTTCACCCTTACAACAATAACAAGTAACACCAATCCAAGTACGAATAAAAAATGTTGGAACTTAGCATAACAAAATAGGAAACTCTTTTAACACCGACGATCAATAGTATAATCTCCTTCTTGGCATATTGGTTTATTCATTATTTAACAGTATGCTATATTTTTTCTGAACGGGTCAATAATTGAATCAATCACTTTGCTCATTTACTAGTTTAAAATCAAATAAGTTATTATTAATTACAAAGTTATAAACGTTATAAAAATACAAAAATTGATGTATGGATAAATCAAGCGTTAATAAAATGCTTTATAAATAAACCTATAAAAATGAGAATTAAAAATTGAAAAACTTGTGTTTTGGATAAGGAGTAAAATAAATCAAAAGAAAAAAAAAACAAAGAGAATAAGTAATAAAATAAAGGAAATATACAAAGTGGCGAAAAGCATTGGGAAGTGGAGTTAAGTGGAAAGAAAAGAAAAGAAAAGAAAAGTATGACTAAAAGTGAGCATGTTTCAAGTGGAACTTGTTGTGGTCGATTACATAAATTAGAGTAAAAAAGTTGTAAATGTTTTATTCAAAACAAATAAGTAACACACCACAAAACAAACCATTATTCCTCCCATATGTCAAACAATTTTGAGATTCATGTATATAAGATAGAATATAAACAAATCATAATAATAAACAACCAACTTAAAAGAAACATATTAGTATTTCGGACACCTTGCTCAAGATCTTAATTCTCCCAATGATTTTGTATAAAATTGGTTAGCAACACCCATACTTATAACCATTTTCCTATAAATTATAATAGTCAAATATACTTTATGGCCTTAACTTGCAAAATTTAATAAAAAAATAGTGTTACGCCCATAACAAATAACACAATGTCATCACCACCAGGATACTCTCCCAAGATGATATGAATTTTACTTCATGAATATAAATGGATATAAATATATCATCAAGGAAACAAAACACACCATGACACCACTATATTTTAGGGATCAAAATAACTCGTTGGATTTACTCATAAAAAAAGTTCTAAATATCATAGTTAATTAAAACTTTTTGCGGAATAATAAACTTCAAACATATATTACATAATCGTTCAAATCTTTCCAAATAAAACACATTTTGTCTTTCAAATTAAAACATAAATCATAATAACATCATCACATTTTTCTCAAGATGCCAGTGCCTTCAGTCCAATGCCAGGTGTCTTCAATCAAGCGAGCTGCCTTAGCCTATTCACCCGCGTGCATACTAAAAGTCAGCTATGCTGAGTGAGTGCTAGTTAATCAGACAACATACAATACATACACATACTTACTTATAAATGCGTATCCAAATATACATTTCCCATTCTTAACTTGTTACATTTCTTTATACATACTTTCATTCTTTCTTTCATACTTTCAATCTTTTAGCCTGTTCATTTCATACATAACTAACTATTCGTTTTAAAGAGCATTTCGCACTATAACCTTCGCAGATATTATCAGAGTCTGCAACCCTTTATCCTTCGCATATATTATTAGAGTCTGCAACCCTTTAACCATACATTCAATCCATCCTTTAATTATACATACATTTTCCTTATATAACATACTTTCGTACATACTCATTTCCATTACTTACTTTCATACATACATATTTCATACTAGATATGCTACACATTACTTTCCCTAACAATAAGCGCAATATCCGAAGATCGTTCACTCACTGACAAGCATTCATTCATAAAATTCATACATGCTATAACATCAATTATCATAGCATACACTTACCATTTAAAGTAAGTGTATTAACATTCATATCGAGTATGCACACAGCCCTGAAAACATAACAAGGAAATGAGGCTAGAAACTCACATGGGTCCTGTTTCTTTATGAATTTATTGTAATTCTTTTCTTTAACTTGGCTCGGCTAACTATATATCAATTACAAGTATCAATTAACTAGCTCTATCCATATCATATCTCTAGTTATATTGACCCTCAATGAACGGGGGTCCGGGGGCAACGCCCCTGGCAGCGGGGTCTAGGGGCGCCAACCCTTAGCAGGGTCCAAGGGACAGAGCCCCTGGCTGGGGTCGAGCTTCCAGGTTAGCTTGGAAATATTTTATTTTCATTAACTATTCTTTACTAAAAAGTTCATCAGAACCCCAATTTTCATTAAATATTTAAGTAACAATTTATTCTGGATAAGCACTATTCACTATCCCGTTCGAAATGGTGAATGATCCCATTCGTTATAACGAATGGCTTGATCTGGGACGAATGCGTGTATAACGAATGACTAGGGCCATTCGAGTTTTCTATAAGACGAATAAGGGCTCATTCGTTACAAGAGCATGTAAGTATATCTTATAGCGAATGAACTGAGTCGCTGTCTTATCATAGCGAATGGACGAATAACGAATGAAGGATGCCATTCGTTAATTCATTAAGGCACATGAATGTGTCCCGTTCGTTATGGCTGTCTAACGAATGACCAACGATTCGTTCAATCATGACGCATGAGCATCAGTCTTACCCAAATCATTGACTCAGAGGTCAAAGTCAAAATCGATAAGAACATTCAACACCAGATCTGCAATTATCCTTCAAATCACAACGAAACAACATGAAATTGGTATCGTTTGATTCGTATACTCAGCGCCTACAAACCCCAATCAACTTAACTCTTAACCAACATGTTTTAATGGTGATTGGTCCTCGTTTAAAGCCAGTTTTGGTTTGATTAATTAACGTATCAAATGTTAACAGATTCTGCTGTGAATCATAGTGTTTGTTTCGTCTTTATCAGTTGTATGGATCTAGGAATTCTAAACGAGCCGAATAAGTTTTCGTTATAGAACATACCTTTAACAAATCGGTTTACAACCGCGATCTAGTCTTGATGTCGGTTTTGGCTCGTACTATGCTCTAACACTAACAAGCTCAGATTTTATCTTCGAATCTTGGCTCGGGATACAGGAGGTGTTTGGGTGTGTTTTTGAAGGTGTAGGCTATAAGCCTATCTTCTTATTGTATCTTTGCTCCACCCACAAAATTACTTGAAAACTAGGCTTAAGCTTGGATATGTCAAGTTTTGCTCTAACACAAACTATGCTCGACTGAAGAACAAATTTGCTCAATTAAGTGCAGCTCGGTCGAAGTTTGACACTTAACCTTACTCGAATAAGATACGTTGCTCGAATAAGTAAGTACATTGCTCGAAGTGTCTGTTTTGCTCGAGTTCCATAGCATATCATGATGATAACTTTACTCGAATAAGATACCTTGCTCAAAGTGCCTAGTTTGCTCGAGTTCCATACTTAGCATATTTCCTAGGATCTTAATGGTTTAAGATATATATTTTTTTTAAGTTTGTTAAGAAGTGTTTTTATGTTTGTGGGCTTTTATATATTTGGGCTTAGAACTTTTTGGGATTGTTTTTCTTTTTATGTTAATGGGCTTTTATATAAAAGTATTATTTGAATGTTAATATTTTGATCATGTGAATATGAGGTAAGTCATTGTCCACTTAATACCTGACTTAAATCCTTTCTATGTTTAATATCACTTGAGTTACGTATTTTCGTTTAAAATGCTTACGCTTAATATTTTTTTATAGCCTTTTGTTTATGTGAAACCTACTTTATAATTTTAAACCGATTGTTATGAAATGAGTTGCAGTATTTATATTTGATTATTTGATTTCAGATTTTTTTTTTCTAAAAATTAACTTTTAAGTTCTTGGCTTTAGACATATTTTTACTAATTTTGTTAAGACGTGTTTAAATGTTAGCTAAGAAGTTTTTGGGTTTGTATTCTATTTTAATTATTGTTCTAGTTTGATATGTAATGTTTTAGTGTGCCAATGTTTGAAAATAGCGGGTATCATCATCATCATATATATATGTGTTCTTCCAAGAAATTAAAGACTCTATGTCTTCAACTCTGATCTTCATTACTTACTACAACAACCGATAAACATGAATCGTAACTCTAAAAACACAATTAGATTATCAATGGCGAACATAGTTTCCTGGAGTTTTGGTTAGTTGGTAAACAATTATGTTTTTGTTTTGAGTGATCCATATACAATCGATAAAGCTAATGTCAATAAGGTATGTTCTTTAAGCTGCTTAAACGTTTTTTGGAACAAATACATTCTATAGGTAATAGGAAGATTTTTCCATATGTTGAAGAGAATGATCTTATGGATCAGATTGTTGTTAGGCTTAATGGTGTTGTTGAAGATGATGAACTGATAGTTTATGTGAGGGAGTGGTTGTTTTCTCCCAATGATAACAGGGTCGTGGTTAGGTTTGAAGATGACAGTGCCAAAATTATGAGTCAAGAGATATTGTTAGAGTAACATAATTTGCCTGTGTTGAGAGAGATGGACCGTTTGAAGTGTTCTATTGTTAAGAAATTCATTGCTCATTTTTATTTAGAAGATGACCTGAGTAAGAAGGTTGGTTGGATGGTAGGCTGCTTGAATATTCAATTTGATTTTGATCATTTTTCTAATAATTTGTTTTTTGATGATGAAGATTAAAGAATTATGTAAAGGTAATTTGTTATAATTCTAAGTTTTATAATATCAAAACAATTTTTTTTTTTTTTTGAATTTTGTAATACAGTTGGTGTTGTTAGGAATAACTATTTGAATTGAATCATTTAGTTCAAGTTTGATAAGTATTTCAATAAATCTTTGTTTGAATTATGCTTTTACTATGTTTTGTGTAATTTTGTTCGTTTAGTTTACAGGTTGTGAAGTGTCACACCCCAACCTACGGCGGAACGCTGGGGTGCGAACTGATGGTTCATAGCTCAAAAGGTGCTACCATGCAATATAATATGATAATATCTATTTAATTATTTTAAATAATCGATTCATCATCCAAGTACATCAAGTTTGAGCAAATTCCCAATACAATCCAAATTTAATCCAAACATATCAAAACAAATAAATTAACTTAAATAGTCTTTTATTAATTTTATTCTTAAAGTCTTGTTAGTTGTCTCTTCACCTAGCTTCACACAAACTGGTTCTGCATATGCATAGAAAATAACATAGTTTTGTTAACACATGGTTGAGTGAGAAAATCATCAGATTTGTTACAATAGTAAATATAATAAAAAGGCAAAACTGTTATTTTTAATGTAAAACAATCAAACCATGAGCAAGTAAAAGCGCCAGTTGACCATGTCTCACAGACCAGGCTACTATGGCAGTCGTATGATCATACTACAATGTGATTTTATTGGACCCCTCCGAATTGCTTGAGTCAAGTAATCAAGTAACAGTTAGTCATTTAATTGAATACATACACAATATATGATAGTTTTCTAGTGTGTATAATATACTACATAAATATTGTAAGTACACATACGTTTCCAAAATATGTTTGAAAATAGTAATTTTAAAAAGGGGAATGATTTCTCACGTTATCACTTTAGCGAGATTAGAAAATAAAAAAAAATATGAAGAGCCAAACTTTAACGCGCTGACTGAGATAACCCTAATAGACCTGAAACTTAGAGATAATGAACTAGAATTAAAAAATAAAATATAACAACTGGAATCAATCCAAACGGACGTATAAAACTCCGGTTGTGAGATTTTTGATAAACAAGCGAGCTGGTACTGACCATAATCCAAATTGCGAGTCGGGATTCGGGTTTTGTCAGTACATTCAAATTTAAAGATGAGTCAAAACGTTTTCTGGACCAAAAGCTAGTTCCGACCAGAAGTGATAGAAATTGATCAGTCAAAGTTGTTGACCAAATTGCCCTAAAACGGGTTGGAGTCCAAATGAAACGTTTAATCCCCACAATCACATAATATGATTGAGGGTTATTATTTATTGAATAATTATGAACATATTTACGAATGACAACTTAACCGGGAGACGCTTACAATGATGAGGAATGCTGAATCAAAGCTCAAGAACAGCAAAGTCAACCGTCAGTTTGTTTTTGAAAACGAAAGCACTAAGACTGGAGGATGGAGGCTAAGGGAAACGGTGGAGGAACGATATTTCAGTAACATTCTAGGGTTTGGAGGTGTTGTTTGTTTAAATAGCCAGAGGTTCAACTTGTTGGACAAGAGAACGATCCGTTAAAGTAAACGAATATTGAATTGATGACGAAATCGGGTCTTTTGATCAATATATTAACAAGAAAAATGGTGGAATGAACCTAGACACTATTCCATATCAGATTGCTTTTCTTGGAGCTCAGTTTTCTAGATTTCAGATCGATTAGCGAAAGATTTAGCATTAAGTGAGAATTTTAAACAAGTTTAGCTAATCTGGTGGAGCTTCGCACTATGCGAACCAACAGGGGGTGCCCTTTCACGCTATGAGAATTTTAAACAAGTTTAATATTATACTTATGAAGTTAATTGAAGTTAGTTTAAGCTGTTTATGTAATTTGTTTATATTTTTTTTTATTTTTTTTCTTATATATTTTATATGACTATTATTTGAATATTATTATTAGTTGTAGCTCAAACTTGTTACTTCTTTTCGGATTATATCTGAAACTTTAATAGTCTTTGATGCTTTTTGGTTGAATATTTTAAATTATCTGAAAGTCGTTTATTTTTTATTGGATTATGTGCTAGTAGTTAAAGGCATCAACTTAATTGTTCTTTGTTGCTACCTTTGTTTTCGGACCAACAACATATACAATGCAAAGCTGACTTTCGCTAATTACAATTTCAAAAGTTTGCTATTTTGGCTGTAATTCTTGAAGGCAACACCACATATCATATGTTGATTTAGTTAGTAAACTGAAATTGTTGTTTGTTAAATACAAGGGATCTGGTTCTAGTAAAAGCTACAGAGTCTAAACGAGCTATTAATATGCAGGGTAGATTTTGCACTAAAAAGGTGTATTGATGCTATGGCTTGAAACGGATTAATTTTCCGTAGGGGAAGATTTGTAATTTTATTTTAGAAGTTTTTCCCTAAAATAAGGTACTAATCTTGTCAAAGTGTACATCAGATTATAAACATGAGCTACGGTGACAAAAAACAACCATAAGAAAGTAGTATCGTTATTAGTAAATATGTAAGGCCCCGGTCCCAGTGCCCTACTTTGGCGTTGGCTTTACTCATAAACACAGTTCTAAATACCATAGTGAATTAAAACATTCGCGGAATAATATAAAAGTCAACCATTCATTACAAACATCCATAACATGTCTTTGAAAAACATAACATAAAACATAGTATTCAAAACATCATGACAAATCTTCAGATGTCAGCGTCTTCAGGTCTTACCGTGTGTCCTCCTCAGGCCAGCTGTCTCAGTATATTCACATGCGTGCATACTAAAAGTCAGCTACGCTGAGTGAGTTCTAGTTAATCAGGCAACATACATTACATTCACATACTTACATGTATACGTATCTGAAGACACATATATTCGTATCTTTCCTTACATACATACATACATACATACATACATACATACATACATACATACATACATACACACATACATACATACATACATACATACATACATACATACATACATACATACATACATACATACATACATACATACCTTCATTCTATCTTTCATACTTACATACATATATTCTTTCAAGCATACATATACTTTAAAGAGCATTCTGCCCTATAACCTTCGACGATATTATTAGGGTCAGTTCCCTACATTAGCCAAAATTATTAGGGTCGGTTCCGTACATTCACCGATATTATTAGGGTCGGTTCCCTACATTATCCGATATTATTAGGGTCGGTTCCCTACATTCGCCAATATTATTAGGGTCGGTTCCCTTTCTGACCATACCTTCTGTTCGTCATATAACCATACATACCTTCCTTTTTATATAAGCATATTATCGTACATACTCTTTCGTTACGTACTTTCTTACATACATATTTCATACAAGGCATACTGTTAGTGCACGGTTTTGGTGTCCGTAGCGATCGAATAAGTTATAGCTAGTCTAGGTTGTTTATTTAATATAAAATGGCCCATTCGCTATGGATTGCATAGCAAATGAGGTCCATTCGTTAGTTAACTAGACTAGTTCATTAAGGTATGAGCCCATTCGTTATGGAAGCATAACGATTAAGGGCTAGTTCGTTAAGTTATTACCCATTCGTTATGGAAACATAACGAATGGTGTCTAACTCGTTATGAAGATATAACTAATTAGACTAACTTAACGAGCTAGAGCATATAGCCTATATATATGCTAGTCGTCCTCATAATTATAGGTGTAGATATAGAGAGATCTAAGTGATACTTATTATTCTCTCCATAACTTATTATTACACCATAATGTATTCTCTCTTATATATCAATAAATTATGTATTTAATGTATTCATCTCGTACTGTTTAATTGATGTATCGACACGGCTAGATCCATGGTAGGTTTCCGCACATACTAATTATTACATTCCTTGTCGATACGTGTAATATCTGAAGATCGTTCACGCACCGACAAACATTCATTCATACTATCACATCGATCATTATATCATACACTTACCATTCAAGGTAAGTGTATTAACGTTCACATTGAGTATGCGCACAACCCCAAAAACATAACAAGAAAGTGGGGCAAGAAACTCACCTGAGTCCTATTACGTTCACCGTTAATTGTTATTCCTTTCTTTAGTTGTGCACGACTAACTGTATAAAAATTACACATATCAATTAACTATCACTACCCATATCGTGTTTCTAGTTTAATTATAACCCTCAATGAACGGGGGTCCGGGGGTAGCGCCACTGGAAATGGGGTTCCATGGGTGGCAACCCCTAGCACGATTTTCATTAGAATTCATAATTTTTTATTTTATTTGGTAACTCATAAAGTTCGAGGGCTTTTTTGTAATTAATCCATTTTATCTTAAGTCTAGGGACCTTTCTGTCGTTCTTTCAAAGTCTATTTCGTTATCCAATTCCTTTATGAATGGGTCTCATTCGTTACTTCTTAACGAATGGACCTTATGGACCTTCATAACTAATTGACCTTAATAACGAACTGGCCTTGAAAAGAACTGGCCTTTATAATGAACTGGCTTTTAAAACGAACTGGCTTTTATATGGAATTGGGGATTTAGTATTCAGTTCTTCGTTAACGAATTGACTAACGAATGAAACTCATTCGTTATTCTTCTTTAACGAATTGGCATAACGAATTGTTGTTAATTTGTTATTCTTCCGTTAACGAATTAGGGTTAGGTTAGAGAATGACAAAATATTCTCTGACATTGCCTTTAACCTCATACGCAGTTTTCCGGCGCCGTCATCGCCAGAAAACCAGGATCTCGCCAGAAAAATGAGATTTCACTCGTTTTCCACCGTTTTTCATCGTTTATCGTCTCGATCGATCCAGATTTGAGCTAGGGTGACCTCAAGCTCATATTTTGATCAATTTATACCCGATTCCATCAGGACCTCGTGACTCTAATAGTTTAGGGTGTCGGATCTTCATTTCGCGACTATATCTAGTGGGTTTGGATCCGTATGATATCATAATGTTATTACCTCGGATCGATGCTCAATTTTCCCTCTTGGTTTCGGTTAGAGAAAGAGAAAGATGAGAGAGAGCTGAAGTGTGTGTTTTTTATTGTTCATGGAATAAGTGGAAATGAATGGATTATGGGTTAATTAAGGATTATATATCATGGGTCATGGGCTTAAGCCCATTGTCTTTCTCCCTTCCTTATTAACCCAAGTCTATTATCCATATTACTTAACCCAACACAACCCATCTCATAACATCTAATATTATTATTTTATTAACCGAACGGGAAACGGGATGTTACAAGTGTTCCCTCCTTAAAGAGGTTTTGTCCCCGAAACCTTATGATTAATGAAACAAATCTGGATAAAAATTGCGTATCTCTTCTTCAACTTCCCAAGTGGCCTCCGATCTTTTATGATGCTTCCATATTACTCTTACCAGAGGAATAACTTTATGACGAAACTGCTTTTCCTTGCGGTCAACGATCTCTACAGGCTGCTCGATATAGTTTAACTGTTCATCAACCTTGATGTCTATTAATGGCACAAGAGACGTTTCATCATCTAGGCACTTTCTCAAATGAGAAACGTGGAAGGTAGAATGAATTCCTTCTAACACTTCGAGTTAATCTAGCTTGTAAGCCACTTCTCTCACACGATCAACAATCATAAATGGTCCAATGTACCTTGGACTCATATTTCCTCTTTTTCTAAAACGAATAATTTCCTTCCAAGGCGAGACCTTGAGCATCACATTGTCAGCAACGTTAAACTCTATTGGTCGCCGCCGCTTATCAGCATACGAATTATGTCGGTCTTAAGAAGCTCTCATTCTTGACTTGATTTGGTCAAACATCGAAGAGGTTTCTAGCACAACTTCCAAGCTTCCAATATCCTTCTGACCAATCTCTCCCCAACGAACATGAGTCCTACAAAGTCTACCATATAACATCTCGAATGGTGGCACCAATACTTGAATGGTAGCTTTTGTTGTAAGAGAATTTTGCAAGATGTAGATGATCATCCCAACTTCCTCCAAAGTCTAACACGCAAGCACGTATCATATCCTAAAGGGTTTGGATAGTTCGTTAAGACTGCCCATCTGTTTGAGGATTATACGCCGTACTGATGTTCAAACTTGTTCCCATAGCATCATGGAACTTCTTCCAAAATCTCTAAGTAAAGCGAGTATCTCTATCAGACACAATCGATAACAACCCTTCATGTTTAACCACGACCTCCCCAATGAACACATTTCCTAACGTTTCTGACAAGATGGCCTCTAGTATAGGCATAAAGTGGGCACTTTTAGTCAAATGGTCCACAATTACCCAAAAGGTATCGTGATGTTTAGCTGTACTAGGTAGTTTAGTTATAAAATCCATGGTGATGTGTTCCCACTTCTATTATGGTATCTCTAAAGGATGCATCCTTCCATAATGTTTCTGGTGCAGCCTTGACTTTCAAACAAGTTAAGCACTTACTAACATAATCCACTACATCATTCTTCATACACAGCCACCAATAGTCCCTCTTTAGATCTTGTTACATCTTGGTGGATCCCGAATGAATCAAGTATCTCGACTTGTGAGCTTCATCTAAGATTCGACCTATGAGATTTCCATGGTGTGGATTCTACATACGGTCAAACCTAATCTTAACACGATGAGTGTTTTCCATCAGCTCGTCTTGTTGTCCGACAATTCTTTCCTTCTTCATTAGCCTTTCATCTACAAGCACCTCAGACTGCGCCTTGGCGATTTCATCGAAAATATCTTAGTTAAAAATTAACTTATACGACTTCACTGTTGCAATGACTTCTTCATTCTTACAGCTTGGCGCGTCGATGACTACATTATCCTTACCAGGATGGTACTTGATATTAGTCGTAGTCCTTAATCAGCTCAAACCATCTTCTCTGTCTCATGTTCAACTCTTCTGCTCGAAGAAGTACTTTAAACTCTTATGAGCTGTATAAATAGTATACTTAGTACTATATATATATATAATATCTCCATATATGTTAAGCATGAACTACTGCTGCTAGATCTAAATCATGCATCAGATAAGTACTCTCGTGAACTTTTAACTGTCTGGACGCATAAGCTATCACCTTTCCTTGTTGTGTCAACACGCATCCTAACCCACGATGCGAGACATCAATACAAACAACTAAATCCTCATCACCTTAGGGTAGAGCAAGGATTGAATCTTGTGTGAGTCTTTTCCTTAATTCCTCGAAAGCTTCTTCCTGAAACTTACCCCAACGGAATACCACGGTCTTTCGGGTCTTTCCAGTCAACGGTGCTTCTATCTTAGAGAAGCCTTCAATGAATCTCCGGTAATAGCTAGCCAACCCTAAGAAACTTCATATATCAGTCGGGTTTAGCAGAGTATTCCAGTTTGTTATCGCCTCAATATTGACTGGGTCCATGGTAATCCCTTCATGATTGATCAAGTGCCAAGAAACTGCACTTCACGCAACTAGAATGCGCATTTTGAAAACTTAGCATATCTTCTCTTCCCTCAAAACATCAAATACTTCTTTCAAGTTCTTAGCATGATTAGACTCGCTCCTTGAATAAATCAATATATCATCAATAAAAACAATGACTGAGTTGTCTAACATCGGCCGACATACCCTATTCATCATATCCTTAAATGCAGCCGGAGCATTTGATAGACTGAACAACAACACGAGGAACTCATAGTGTCCATACCGCGTTCGAAACGCTATCTTGGGGATGTCTGCCTCTTTCACCTTCAGCTGATGATAGCCTGATCTAAGGTCTATCCGCGAGAACCAGCTCAGACCTTGTAGTTGATCAAACAAATCATCAATCAGTGGCAACAGATATCTATTCTTCACCGTAAGCTTGTTTAACTCAGCATAATCTATACACATTCGTATACTTCCATATTTCTTCTTAACAAACAACACTGGTGCACCCCACGGGAAACACTCTGTCTTATAAAACCTTTATCCAGGAGTTCTTGTAATTGGGAAATCGATTCTTTCATCTCGAACGGCGCTAGGCGGTAGGTGCTTTCGCGACGGGCTGGGCTCCTGGTACTAAGTCTATCTGAAATTCTATCTCTCCCTCCGGTGGCAACCCCAGAAGGTCCTCAAGGAACACTTATGGGTAGTCGCACACAACAGGAACATCCTTCACTTTTTCGTCTGGACTATAGCTTTGACAACATACGCCAGGTAGGCACCGCACCCTCTCCTTAACAATGCTACTGCTTTTATCATTGAAATAACATTAAGCCCTTAACTTTCTTTATCACCATAAACCGTCACCGTACCACCATCCAAGGACCTTAACCTTATAAATCTACTCTTACACACTATCCGAGCCTCAAACTCAGATAGCCAATCTATTCCCAAAACCACATCGAACCCTCCTAAGGTCATAACATACATGGTAACAGGGAACTCATGTCCCTCTAATTCTACCTTACAGTCCTTAACCATCCTCATTATTATAGCTGGTGTATACTCGCGGTTTCTACTTTAAAAGTATCAGGCATGAGACAACATTTCATTTTTGCTAGCTTACTAAACGTCGTAGCTACAAAACTTCTATTTGCACCTGAATCGAACAATACAGAAGCAGAAATACCATTCAAAAGAAACGTACATGTTACAACATCAGGAATCTGTCTGGAATGTTCCTGAGTTAGCATGTAGGACATAATCCTTGGCCTAGCTTGGTCAGCGTCCTTTTTTCTCTTTTCATGCAGCTTCACCACTCGTACAAGCTCTCGCCAAGTGACCTTCTGTCCGCACTTATAACACAGGGGATTTGCATGGAAATCCTGAGCAAAGTGCCCCATCTTACCACATTTGTAACAAGCATTTGACCCTGATCTGCATTCCCCACCATTGGACTTCCCACACTTATGGCACACATCAGACCCAATGCCCCACTTGCACTCTCCAGCGTGAATCTTCCCACACGTCCTACATGACCTCTTCTCCCACACTTTATGTCGCTTATCTCTAGGGTTCCATGTTTGAGTATTGGGTCGCTTGGCAGGAACAACCCATTTATTTTCTTTCTCCTCTTCTAATGCCACATCGTTAACTGCCAGGTCAGCGTAAACCATCTCTGCGAGTTAGACAACAAAGTCAAAGGTAGTAGGTTTACTTGCCCTGAGTAATGTGCGGACGTTCTATGGAAGTCCTCTGAGGTAGTATTTGATTCTTTTCACTTCGGTGTTTACGATATCCGTCACCAACCTATACATGCAGTTGAATTCGGTAGTGTACTAGTACAAGTGTCATCTTACCTGCCTTCAAGTTTAGAAACTTTATATCGGCCCTCTCAACCTCAACATTAGCACTAAAACGTTTCATAACCATATCCTTCTGGTCATCCCACCCCATAGCCTTGATCACTTCTCGACTCTTCCTCTGCTCCACAGTCTCCAATCAATACATAGCCTCTTCACTAAACGACTTAGTGGCATAACCCACTGCTTGTCCATGGTGGTTATCCATTGGAGAGTAGAGATTGCGTCTCCTAAACCATTCAGCTTTGGCGGGTCACAACCTTTAAATGATTTGTAGTTACACCCGCCTCGGCCTCTTTCTGTCATCAACTTTCATAGACCGAACTTCATCTAGTCACCTTCCCCATCATCAGCTTCTTACCGTCATCCTCTGCCCTTGTAGTGGTCCTCTCATCGCTTATAGCAGACCTTTCAGGTTACAGGTTCTTCACTACAGTAGCTACAGGTTGAGCAATGGCTGCCTGAACAACAGGGTCAAGTTGATACCCTTCATTGTTGCTTGGATTTTGTCCAGCCACACTTCCTTCTTCCATTATGTTAGGATCTGATTCTACAGAAGGTTCTCGGACAATACGTTTCGTACCATGATGTACAGTACGACCTCCCTGACCGACGACCTTTCTTGCTCCAACCATTCTTATTCTATAAGGAAACACAAACGTCATCACTTAAGGAACCATTTAGTACAAGGATAATAAGGCTAATAGGTAATAACAGTGGCCTAATTTTATTAGCTAATCACGTTACTCCCCGTCTCCTTTACACTCCCCTTTGTGAGTCCACTTGTGCTAGTTCTACTTCAAACAGTTAAACATTCAATCAGTTTATATAATCATATACCCCTATCCCTAGAATTTAAGCTAACTTCTTCACACATTCTTTCATTACATGTGAAATTAATCACATACTTTATATTTATTTAGCTTGCTTGAGCGACACATGGCTTTCTTGAACTGACATCTTCGTTCTATTATTTCTTACGTCCCATTCATTGTTCGAGTCTAAGCATGTAGAATGCTTAATTCTCTTGAACTTATACTCTGATACAAACTTGTAAGGCCCCGGTCCCGGTGCTTTACTTTGGTGTTGGATTTACTCAAAAACACAGTTCTAAATATTAGAGAGAATTCTAACATTTGCAGAATAATATAAAATTCAACCATTCATTACAAACATCCATAACTTGTCTTTTAAAAACATAACATAAAACATAGTATTCAAAACATCATGACAAATCTTCAGATGCCAGCATCTTCAGGTCTGTGTCCTCCTCAGGCCAACTGTCTCAGTCTATTCACCTGGGTGCATACTAAAAGTCAGCTGTACTAAGTGAGTTTTAGTTAATTAGGCAACATTCATTACATTCACATACTTACATGTATATGTATCCGCAAACAAATATATTCTTATCTTTCCTTACATACTTACATACATATGTACCTTCATTCTTTCTTTCATACTTACATACATACATACATACTTTCAATCATACATATACGTTTTTAAGAGCATTCTGCCCTATAACATTCGCCAATATTATTAGGGTCGGTTCCTTGCATTCGCCGATATTATTAGGGTTGGTTCCCTACATTCGCCGATATTATTAGGGTCAGTTCCCTTTCTAACCATACCTTTTGTTCGTCATACAACCATACATACCTTCCTTTATATAATCATACTATCGTACATACTCATTTCATTACGTAATTTCATACATACATATTTCATACAAGGCATACTAATTATTACTTTCCTTGTCGATACTTGCAACTTCCAAAGATCGTTTCACGCACCGACAAACATTCATTCAAACTATCACATCGATCATTATAGCATACACTTACCATTTAAGGTAAGTGTATTAACGTTCACATTGAGTATGCACACAGCCCCAAAAACATATCAAGAAGTGGGGCTAGAAACTCACCTGAGTCCTGTTACGTTCACCATTAATGGTTATTCCTTTTTTTATTTGTGCACGACTAGCTGTATAACAATTACATGTATCAATTAACTATCACTACCCGTATAGTGTTTCTAGTTTAATTATAACCCTCAATGAATGGGGGTCCGGGGGTAGCGCCCCTGGAAGCAGAGTTCTAGGAGTGGTAGCCCCTAGCAGGGTCCAAGGGGCCGAGCCCCCGTCTGGGGTCGAACATAGAATTCTTAATTTATTATTTTATTTGCTAACTACCTTAATACTATTTTCATTAGAATTCTTAATTTATTACTTTATTTGCTAACTCATAAAGTTTGAGGGCTTCTTTGTAATTAATCCGTTTTATCTTAAGTCCAGGGAACTTCCTGTCATTATTTCAAAGTCTAATTCGTTATCCATTTCCTTAACGAATGGGGCTCATATGTTACTTCATAATGAATGGACCTTATGGGCCTTCATAACGAATTAACCTTTATAACAAACTGGCATTTGTAACGAACTGGCCTTTATAACGAACTGGCCTTTATAACGAACTGGCGTTGATAACGAACTGGCTTTCATAATGAACTGGATTTTATAACGAACAAGGGATTCAGTCATCAGTTCTCCATTAACGAATTGTTTAACGAATGAAACTCATTCGTTATTCTTCTTTAACGAATTGGCATAATGAATTGTTCTTAATTCATTATTCTCCCGTTAACGAATTAGCGTTAGGTTAGAGAATGTCAGAATATTCTCTGACATTCCCTTTAACCACGTACGCCGTTTTCCAGCGCTGTCATCGCTGGAAAACTGGGATCTCGTCGGAAAAACGAGATCTCACTCGTTTTCCACCGTTTTTCGCTGTTTTTCGTCCCGTTGGATCCAGATCAGAGCTAGGGTGACCCCTAAGATGATCTTTTGATCGGTTTATACCCGATTCCATCCAGACTTCGTGAGTTTAACGGTTTTGGGTGTCGGCTTGTATTTTCGCGACTAGATCTATCGGGTTTGGATCCATATGATATCATAATGTCATTACTTCGGATCGATGCTCAGTTTTACCTATTGGTTTCAATTAGAGAAAGAGAATGATGAGAGAGAGCTTAATTATGTGTTTTGATGGTGTATGGAATGAGTGGAAATGAATGGATTATCAGTTAATTAAGGTTTATATATCATGGGTCATGGGCTTAAGCCCATGGTTGTTGAGTCAAAGATTTGACCTAAAAAAATTATAAGGAAGATTGGAATCTTCTCAGCCTCCTCAGAATTCGCTAAGTATGGAATCTGGGCACACTTGGATTCCCGGGAAAGGTTTACTTACCCTAGAAAGGTATTTTGTCCATCGGGCAAGGTTATCTTCCAGAATTCTTCTTTAGTGTCATTTCGAGCAGAGTTTACTATATCAAGCAAGATTTTTCTTCATGGCCAAGCAAGGTTTGCTTCCGAGTAAGATTTTGGCTATCCAAGCTCATGAAGCCAAGTATTTGGATGACCAGGAAAGGTATTCATCAATAAACAGTGGTCCGAGCAGGCTTGATGAATGTACAATGAAATATCTCAAGGACTTTTGTCGGGCAGGGTTCAACTCCAAGCAGGCTACAGTGTTACCATCACACTTTGCTTTGCTAATAAGTTATTCACTAGCAGGGAGTTGAAAGGATTATTGAAGAACAAGGTTGCTCGTAAGATCATGTCGGACAAAGTTTGATATGATCAAGAAGATTGAATTCTGCTAGGTGAGTATTCTTTTTGAAGAATACTCTTAAGTAAAGTCTACCCGGAGAACTGTTACTAAGCACACTTCAAGGTTACCAGGTCTACCCGTAGAAGACAAAAGGCACAAAGCCTACTCGGTGAAGACATGTATTACAAAGTCTACCCGGAAGACCTGTTTTTACACTTATATAGTTCTGAATATGTAATTTGAATATGTATTATTTTTTTAGGGTTTCTAGAAGATGGGATAGCTGTCAGGTAGTGGCAGGCCTATATATAGAATATTTTAGGGCATGCTTACAACGGATTTTCAGCCACTTTTATCTGAACGAATATTTATGAGTGTGACGGTTGTCTTAGGATCGTACGGATATACCTTTCCAAACAAGAAACACTAAATTGATTATCATTTGTTTGAATATTTATATGAATGGAAATCTTTTGAGTTATTGTTTTGTGTTAGTTACATTTCATTAATCCTTTAGCAACTAATGTGTTTGTTTCTGATTCCGCCATTAACAAACAATTTTTCTTTCCTAAAATAGCAACCTTCATTAACTCTCTTGTCGACATATTTATTGTGTGAGTTATGACATAGTTATTGAGTGTGTGTGTGTGTGATTATTCGGGACCAACAAGTAGTATAAGAGCTTGTTGCTGCTATTCGGGTAAATAATTTGTTGCTGATTGAAGATCTGAAGAAGAACAATGATGTAAGCAGAACACTGTTTTATTGAAGAGTGGCGCCAGCTGCTCTATTCTTCATCTCCGTCCAGATCTACAAATTACCAGTGTTTTCTTTTCTTTGTTTGGATTAAATTTTGCATCTTTACTACTCAATCTTGCCCCAATCAAACCAGATACATCAGATCTAAAGATTTGATTTTCAGATCTGATTATTTTCAAAACTTGATTCCTTTGTTTTGATTCTTGCTATTCTCTATTTTCTGCTTTTCAAAACACCAAAATGTCTGGTTTTGAAGAGCAAGAGGTTTCGACTAACAAGATACCTAGACGGTATTGACATGAGCACTTCACCAAATGGAAGGTATTGTTCGAGGTTGCTGTATGTTACAATGATGTAGACATGTGAAATTTGATTAAGAATGGTCCTCAAGATACTGATGGTGCAAATGCTACCGCTGCTGTGCGTGAAAGGATGAGGAAAGTGGACGACAGGGCCTTAGCTATGATCAAGCTAGGACTGTCTTGGGAGATCTTAACCAAGGTTGCACATCACACTACGGCTAAGGCTATGTATGTTGCAATCCTTGAAATTTATGAAGGTAACACCAAGCTGAAAAACATAAAGAAACAAAGACACAAGCAACAGCTAGAAAGATTCAAGTAAAAGGAAAGAGAAAGATTGAAGTCAATTCTAGAGAGATTTCTGGCCATTGTGAATGACCTGAGGACAACTGACTATGTGATGACCGAGTTTGGTCTGACCACAAATTTGCTGAACTCTATACCTAAAGAGTGGTACACAGTAAGCAAATTCATCCTACAAAAGCCTAACTTTGAAACACTTAAGTTGGATGATGTTATTTGCTTTCTTCAAGCTGCTGAAATAAAGATGATTGAGAATGAAATGATCAAAGAAGAGAAGCCCTGTTTCTAGGTGTCCAATGCTCTCATTGCACCTATGGGAAACTTGTCAACCAAAAACAAACAACAAATTCCCATCATAGAGGAACCAATTGAACAAGGTGTTGATATACCTAAAGCTTTTGTTGGCGGTAGCACAAGTCATCAATGAAACCAGTCAAAGTTCAATGTCCAACTCTTAGAAGACAATGACTCAGCCTCCATGGAAAATGGACACACACCTTATGCTGGTGGAAGCAATGGTCTAGGAGTGAAACACATGCTTTGTTTTCCATGTTCACTGAATCATACAATGCTTTTGTGGCAAATAACTTGATTCATACCAGTGTCATCCAGGATGACTTAGAGTAGATTGATGTAGATGATTTGGAGGATGTGGATTTGAAATGGCAAGCTGCCATGTTGGGTTTAAGGAGTAAAAGGTTGTTCAATA
Source organism: Bidens hawaiensis (assembly GCF_021521415.1). NCBI lineage: Eukaryota > Viridiplantae > Streptophyta > Magnoliopsida > Asterales > Asteraceae > Bidens > Bidens hawaiensis. The sequence continues at coordinate 76,338 of NW_027506278.1, forward strand.
GAACTGGGAGGTCTCTAGTGTCTGGTCCTAATGAGAGGATTGGATTTGACAAATCAAAGACAATTTGCTACAATTGCCAACAGCCTGGACATTTTTCAAGAGAATGCAATCTGCCAAGAAACTTTCAGATGAATCACTACCACAATCAACAACCAAGAAATTAGCAGCAATACAAAAATAAATCAGCCAAGATTCAACAACAACAATCCCAACAACTTCAACAACTATAATCCCAACTTCAACAACTTCCAACAGCCTCCAATGAACAATCACCAAGTTGTGCCCCAAAATCAAAATTTTCAAAGAAACAATACAAACCTTCAAACTGCTCCAACCAACTCAAACAAAACCAACCAAAATCAACCAAGAAATCAAAGGAATGTAGTTTTGGATACACAGCAAGATGGTGATTTTGATTGGAGCAACCATGAAGAGGACATCTCAAGTGCAAATGTTGCATTGATGGCAATTGCTGAAAATGAGGATGGAACATCATCTCATTTAAATGAAACTATCAATGCTTTTAACTTTAAAAGTAGGCAAGCTGGAGGGTGAGTGTTTCAGGAAACAAAGTATCATTAATGGGTATGAGGCAAGTGATCTAATTAATGAAGAGAAAATTAAAAGTTTGGAAGATGATTGTATGAGTAGTTATAGAGCTCAAAAGAGACACACCACTAAGATAGATGGATTGAATAAAATGATTGTTGAAGAGAAAGTGCAGAACACAAAACTTCAAGTTGAAAATAAATTTTGAAAAACCTGGTTTCCACCGGAAACATTTGTGGCATCTTGAACCAAGTTAAAGAGGAAGACAAGTACAAAGCAGTTCCACCACCATTCAACAACAACTTTGTGCCAAGAGTTGACAAAGAAAAGAGGGATACATATCTACAACAATTCAGAGATCTCTTTCAAGACAAAAAGAAATTTGTTAATCTTTACAAAAATGTTGAGGTGAGTGAAGGAGAATTTGTAATTAAGGAAGAAGTAAGAGAGAATAAGTCAATAGGAATACAAGTCTCTGAAGATGATTTTGATTCTGATGATCTGAATGTAGATGACTTAAGTGATTTGAGTGATCAGATCACAGATGAAGAAATTAAGGCTGCTGAAAGAGGCAGAAGACTGAAGAAACCAGAATCAATAGACAAGCTTCCATTGTTACCTCCAATAACACCAAAAATGATGATATAAAATGAAATAATGAAGAGAGAAAATGTGTCTTTTGACATATGTGAGAAGAAAAAGCTGAGCTACAATGTAGTAAGGCCACCAAGCAAGGCTGTATTGGATAGGATAAGTAAAAACAACAAGAAAAGGGTAACTAAAATAGTAGATGTTGAAAACTTTATCCCAGTTTACCCAGTTTTCTCTAGTCATGAGGTGTTTTATATTGGGAAAGTTGAAACTATGGAAGAATATGAGAAGAGACAGTCAAGGCATAAGGGAAGCCTAGATGAAGAACCTTTGAATATGAAGAAAATTATTTTGGTTAAAAGCAAGATTGAAAGACAATATATCAAGATTGAGGACTTGTTCCTTTCTCAATTGACTTTGATGATTTGAAGACCCATAAGACACTTGGTGTCAAACCACCTAGACCAAGTGAGAGGTTCAAGAAAGGAAGTGATCATGAAAAATACAAAGGAAAAGTTTGGTGAAAGAAATGTGATGAATATGGTCACCACACTATTCCTGTTATGAAAGATTCAACTTTAAGCCTTTCATGTTCCCTATGAGACAAAGTTTGGACAAGACTTTGTGCTTTATAAACAAAAATATGATGAATACTTGGGAAAAGGAAAAGTGTGTGGAAAAGAGACCATGAGTGAAGATGTCTTGAAAGCTGCGGTAGAGACTAAGAAGGAAAAGAAAGCTGATGTGAAGGCAAAGAAACATGTGGCTGAACCAGTCAGAAGGAGCAGATCTCGTAAGGAGTCTGAAAAGGATGTCAAGGAGAATTTTCAACCCTTGAGAATTATCCCCAAACAAGACACAAAATGAGTCAAATCTGATGATTCTCAAGGATCACCAAGCAGTGAAAAGACAAGAATCAAAGGTGTCTTTTCTAGAAAGAAACCAACTGAACTAACTGGTGATGAAAAGTTTCTATTGAAACATGGTTATGAACCTCAAGGATTTCTTTGGAAACCTAAGGTTGATGCTAGGGGGAAAAGAATACCGAAGTGAAAGGTTATCCAAGACCAATTGACTATGCAGTCCAAGAGTGTGTAACTGTATTGGATGATTGTCCCTGCCCAACATCATTTGTGAAAACTCCAAGAGAATGTGGCTATGAAACTGATAATTCCGATAATCTTGAGTTGAATCATGAAGATCCTGAACCCATAACACTCACACCCAATGCTGCTTCTGAAAATGAATCTGATGATTTGCAAGTTGAGATAGCTTGCACTTCATCACTCAACTAATCAACTTCTTTGATTTGTTCAGGAACAGTCCACTCCACTGAATGAAGTATGGTACATGGATAGTGAATGTTCTATGCACATGACTTGTGACAAGAGGTCACTTGTTAATTATGAAGAGAAGTTTGAAGGTCCAGTGGCTTTTGGCAGTGATGAGAATGGAGGAAAGATAGTTGGAAAGGGAAGTTTGAAAAATGAGAAAGTCTCATTTCACAATGTGTTTTATGTTGAAGGTCTACAATATAACCTGTTGAGCATATCACAGATGTGTGATAAGTGTTATAAAGTTGGTTTTGATGACTCACATTGTTTCATTTTAAGACCTGAATTTTTGATCCCACCTGATATGATTGTGATGATGGCCCCAAGGAATGACAACTTATATGAGATTAAAATGAAAGAATCTGTTTCAAGGGGTGGCACATGTTTTGTTTCCATAGCCACTAAAAATGTGTCAAAATTGTGGCATAGGAAATTGTGTCATGTGAATCTGAAGAACATGAACAAACTTGTGAAGGGTGAGCATGTAATTGGCTTACCCACACGAGAGTTCAAATTGGATGATAACTGTATTTCATGCCGAAAGGGAAAGCAACACAAGTCTTCTCATAAGACAAAACTCATAAACTTAATTGATCAAGTGTTTAAAATGCTTCACATGGATCATTTTGGTCCTGTGAGTGTCCCAAGTATAGGAAAGAAAAGATATTGTCTAGTGATCATTGATGATTATTCAAGATATACTTAGGTTTATTTCCTGAGTACAAAGGATGAGACTGCAGAGTTGATTAAAGGCAGTGTAACCAGGATTGAGAATCAACTGGATAAAAGGGTTAAGCTTATTAGCAAAGTGTACTTGGGAGCACTGTACCTTGTTTAAGTTGAACCCTACCCGATGTTACTTAAGATATCTCGTTAAACATCAAGTTTACCTGGACCACTGTATTATTAAAGAATACCTTGCCCGATCTTCCAATCACTTGGCTTCAAGAGCTTGGTTAGCCAAGAGCTTACTCTGAAGTAAACCTTACTCGGCTATGAAGAACAAACCTGCTTGATATAGAGAACCTTGCCCGGGTATACACTACCTAGTGAACCTTGCCTGGTTAAACACTAAAGTGTGAATCCTGCCCGGATATCCTCTAAAGAAGACTTCAAGAAGATAACCTTGTCCGATAGACAAAATATCATGCCCGGCTAAGTAAAACCTTGTTCGGATGTCTTAGGTGTGCCCAGGTCCATACTTATCAATATCTGAGGAGGTTGAGAAGATTCCAATCTTCCTTGTAATCAGTTTTGGGTCAAATCTTGACACAACAATCTCCCCCTAGATTGAAACACCTCAGCTGTCCCAAAACACCTCTATGGCTACTTACACAGGATTAAAATACATATCAAATTAAAGTCAAATTACATATTCAAATAACATAAACAAATGATTACATATTCAAAATCTGTCCGAAGACATTACAAAGTAGAGCCTATTCTAAAGATCTTGTCTTTTCCTCGCGTTGTAGGCGGCTTGTCTTCTGTTAACTATCACTGATGCAGCTCTTTGCTGGAAGACAGAAAGAATCTGGTGATGAGGGTTACTCTCAGGTATGTGTAAATCCCTTATGTCTGCCAGATCCTCATCTCTTTTAATTATCCCCAAAATAAGCCCATCAGAATTTATTAGTACATAACGACCATTACCTTCTTTGTATTCAATTATTGTAATGATGCCATTCATCAGCACTGTATAATTGGGATATCTCATTCTTCTTTCAGAACTGACGCATGTATTCATATTTGACACATGATTCTCATTATTGACCCTTATCTGGTAGTACAATTCAGCATCGGCCATCTTTTTCATCTTTGCAATCCTTCTTGTTTTGTCAAGTTGAATCATTTTCCAGCTCTTCTTTTATTTCAAAAATAGGAACCCCTTGTTAGCTTCTTCTCTCAGGAATTTAGACAGGTCATTTTGCTGTCTTCCTGCCAACTTTCTTCTGTCTCTATAATCATACAAATCAAGTTTAGCCATTCTTTGCAATTGTTCGTGAGAGTATTCAGCAAAGTCAATCCTCACAACTATGTCTCTCAGTTGTCTGCTTTCCATAATCACTTTCAGTGATTCAGAAACATAATCATATTAGAGCTCTCTTTGAAGATCCACATTGGATTGTGGTCTTGCTGTTCTTTGGGATCCATCCCTACTAGATTCACCTCTTCCACCTCTTATCGCTTGTGGATATCTTCTTGAAATTGGAGGTCTGAATGGAATAGACTTCATGGGTTTTCTAGGCCCCAAATTGTATGTTTTGATGTTGATTGACTCTACCATTTCAGGTGGAAGGTTGGCAAGATCAGTAAGGTTTTGTCTTGCTTCTTTATGAAGAATAAGTATCATTTTCTCTATCCCGGGAATGTTTGAAAATCATGCAGGTACAAACCTTTCATTAACAAAGCTTCTAGGGTTCTCACCTTCCCTCAGAGCCTTTTCCCAGTCAGCCTTTGAATATAGAAATGTTCTTTCAAATCCTCATTTTCTAAGGCATTAAAAGTGGCTTCATCCATTCCCCTCTGGTTTATCATTATACCTTCAAGATCTTAATCATTTCTTCATTTTCCCAAGGAATTATAGGTTCATCTTCTAGTTCAGAATTTAAATTCCTTTGGGATTGGGGTTTCATCAGCAGTTTCCTCTCTTGATTTTTCTTTTTCAACTTCTTGTTTCTTCCTCAAAGTTGTCAATCTTCTTTTCTTCTTGACAGGCTCTTGTTCAGCTTTTGACTGTTCATCAAGTGGCTCTGGTTGTAGCCTTTTGAGTTTTCTTTTCTTTTAATTTTGTTGAAAATTGTGTCAACTGAGGCCTTATCCAATCCTTCAACCATTCCAGGCTTCATCCCTTTCTCCAATAAGTAGCAACACTTTCCTCCAAATTTCTCTTTCAATGCTTCTAGCTTTTCAGCCTCTTCATTCTCGCTAACAAAATTTTCTTTTACCTCTTCCTTTTTGCTTTCATATGCCTCTTTCAACTTGTCAATCTTGAAATGAGATAATTTTTTGTCAGAGTACCCATGAGTTCTCAAATAATCTCTGTATTTCTGGGCATCCCTGTTCTTTTGTTGTATCAATTTCTCAATTGTGTATCTCTCTTTGTTCAGTCTTTTCTCCAGTTCATCATCATTCAAATCAGCTAGGCTCTCAAAGCTTATGTCATAGCTTCTCAATTTCATAATCAAAGGATTTCTCCTTTTAGCCTCCAAAAGGCTTTGCTCAATGTTTGCCCTCTGTTCATCAGTCACTGTAACTTGTGGGGACATAACATCAGCAGTTTCAGTCTCTTTTCCATCATTGTCATCATTATTATCAGATTCATCAGACTCATCCTCCTCCTCTGTTGATTCATTTACAGCATCAATCTTGGGTTCATCAGGAGTTGGACTTTCTGGTGTTGTATCAACACTTGGAACATCTGGAACACCAGGCAGCTTTTCACCTGGATTCAAGGTTTGCAATGGAACTGTTCTGATTGGACTATCTTCATCATCAAGAGTTTCTACATAACATTTGTTCTTTTCATCCCATTTTCCTTTCTTGTTTTTCAGATCTTCCTTCATACCTTGATCAGTGGCTTTTCTCTTTCTAGAATATGTCTTTTCAAATCTTCCCACACTCTCATGTATCCTTGAGGCTTTAGCCAACATATCTTCTAATGATTCTTCATTTTCTTTTTCAGGTTCCTTCTCAGGTTCCTGTTGAAATTCTTTTTCAGATTCAGGATCCTTTTGTGCAAACTTACTCACAACTATGACTACGTAATTGTCAACTTCCTCATCCCTTCTTAGATTTATCAAGGCTTCAATTACAATATGATCCTCATTCGCATCTTCATTTATTATTTTGGCCACATTAGCTTGAGTGATCAGTGCTTCCTGCTCTGCTAAATCCTCAGTTGTCAGGATTTGGGCTAATATTTCCCTATCCTTTATCTCTCTTATTACATCTCAAACTTTCTCCTTGCTTCAGCAGTAGCTTCTTCATTTTCTGTAAACAAAATGTCTTTCTGAGGATTTTCCTTAACAGTCTCTTCTTCACAAACTTTAGCTTTACCTTTCTCCAATCTCCTCCGCACATCTTCTTCATCCTCAGAATGTTCATAATCATCTATTTCTTTTTCAAGTGCTTCCAGTTCTGGGTCATGCTATACTCTCTTGGAACTTGCTTGTTGTTCAGTTTTAGTGAGTACAAGTTCCTCAGTAGCAGCTCCTTCATCTAATTGGGCATTTTTCTGCACATCAGTTTCAGTCACTAATTCATCAGTTGCAGCAGCTTGATATGTTAACTCATCAGTTTGAATATCAGTGGCTACATCAGTGTTTGCCACATTGTCTTCAACATACATTTTTTCAATTCCTTCTCCAGTTTCCTCTTCATCTCTCTCCACATCATCCTCTTCTCTCCATACAACATTCATGATCTCATCATTAACATTGTAATCGTCTTCTCCTACATCATACTTATCAGCTTCATATGCATCATCTTCCGTCCTTTTTTCATCACTCTCCTCATCATCATCATATGCATTCAGTATACATTTCAAACCATCAACAGTCTCTACACCTGTATTCTTTTCAGTTTTAACACTCACCATAGCATTAGTTGGCATATTTACATTCTCCCCCTGTTTTGGGGCAGCTGAGGTCTTCTCAACCTCCAAATCCAGGGTTTGAATTCTCAATTTTGCACGACCAACTGATCTAACAACATTACATTCTCCATTGTCACCTCGTCATTCCTCTTCTTAAGCTTAGCATTTTCTGTCATTTAATCCAAATTTCTTTGAAATAGGTCTGTTTTTGTATGTGGGGTTGTAGGTGGTGATGTAGAGAAAGGTTCATGTTCGGGTTGTTCTTGGTGTTTGAGTGTGGATAATGGGTTGTGGTGGTGATTGTGTATGGGGTGGGCAAGGAATAAATGATTCTGTTTGAATTGGGCTAATGGTTGTTGGTGTTAGTGGTGTTGGGGATTTATGAGTTGATGTTTCATCATGGCTCAAGGTAAGGTTTGGGTAGGTGATGGAGGTTGTGGTGATTCAGGTGGTGTTTGAATAGGTTGGTCAATTTGTAATGGTTGGCGTGGTGGAGTTTGTGGTGGTGATTGTATTGGTTGGTTAATAGGGAAAGGTCGGTTCTCCCCCTGATCAAATACATCAACATCCATGGCTACTCAAGCCCCTCCTTCATTTCCATCATCATCATTATCTTCATCATTAGAATCAACATCATTACCTTTAACATCATCTTCCCCTACTTCCTCCTTTGAGCTCAACTCAGGTACTGGCATAATCTCCAAATCATGGTTCAATAACCATGGTAAAATTTCAAAAGGAATGTTTGGATTATATCTATTGGCATTCCCCGGGTTTCGAATTCGGTTGAATGTATTGGGATTTTGTAAAATGTGAGTAATGCCAATTGTGGGTAAATCATGCAACTCCATGTTAAAAATTATCTGCAGAAATCTGGGATATTGCAGAAACCTATCATTCTCAGCCTTCTTTAAATTTGCTACCAATCCTTCAAAGATCATCTTGGAGAAATTGAATTGTAGGTCATAAATGATTGCAACTGTGGCTTTTGGTAAATCCCTGCTCATTAGAGTCCATGAGCCTTTCCTCGGAGCAAATCCTTGAACCATATGGTGAATCAGAAATCTGTATATCAAAGGGAACATTCCCTTCTGAATTATCCATCATGTACTGTCCCTGGTATCCCATAGTTTGTTCAAAAATCCTCAGCAGGTGATCAGTATTGAAGTTGATATGATTGTGGTCGTCATCGTGTAACTGCAAACATCTATTGATCAGTTGTTCCGTGATCTGAATTTCTTGTCTTGCCACTGTCGCTTCAATCCTTCGACCATTAACGTCATCAAACAGTGTTGCTGTGCACCAGAAATCAAGTGAGTGATTTCTATAAATGATTGGACACTCAGTGAAGGCAAAACGAACATTTGATCTCAACAACCACGTTATCATCATCCCCACCTCCTCATTGTCCGGAGTAATCTGCAACATGGCGCACATATTGTGTTTCTGTTCAAAGGGATACTTTGGTTGATCATTGTCCGCCGTATCTGAAAACAAATACAATCAAACCTATTCAAAGTGAAATTAGTCACAAAGTTCATTACTTTAACTAATTTCAGGGTATAAAATTGAGGAAGAAAATAGAGAAAAATCATCAAGAACCTGTTCTTCGACAAGTTGATAACCTACACACAAAAACAGAGTGTTAGCATATAGATACATAATTAAAGCCCATTATAGTTTAATCGTGATTGGAAAACACATAATCATTGCTTACCGAGTCGGAATTAGAGGGCTGGTTAAAGTTAGGGTTTGGATTGAAACGAATGCGATAAGTCGGTTTAGGTTTCTTTGAGAGTAACCAGTTGCAGTGGAAGGAGAGAGGGAGAGAGAGGGAAAAATAATGTTGAAAAATATCTCTAACTCCCTCTGATATACCTTTTTGAAAGTGAGTTTTAAATGCATTTGTCGTGTAGTGAGTTTAATAGCTGTCAAACATAATAACCTTATCTATATAAAACAGTAACAGCTAAACCTTACCTGATACAATCAAAGTGTCATACCTTGCATGGTAAAATTTTTATTATTAAATTGACAAAGTTTGCCTTACAAAACTTGCATGGTCAAATTAAGTAATATAAAGTCAAGATATAATGAAGAAAGCTTACCCGAAATACCAGACTTCTTGAGAACTCAATCATAATATAAATAATCAAGTATGAAATATCAAATAAGCATCCTTGCTAGGAATCAATAAAGATACCCATATGCATTTCTCAATTTTAAATTAAAAAGTATAATCTAGCATAAACCCTATCAGAATAAGAAACATGTTCAATCAAGCATACTTTGATGTAATTGTGCCCGAGAAACCATTATAAGAGTACAAAGTGTGCCCGAACAGCCTTCCTATGCAAAGTATACCCGAATAACCTTCCTAGAGTACAAGGTATGCCCAGAAAAAGAGATCAAGCAGACAGTGTACCTGGAAAGTCAAATTTTGAAATTACCAAGTATATTGAGGAAACAATAGTGTACCCGGAATATAAAGTGTGCCTGGAAGACAAAGTGTGCCTGGAAAGACTTGTAATTTCAAAGAAATCATAATCACAAATAACACATAGCATGCCCGGAAGAAAATTAAACATAAAAACACCTAAATATGTTATGGTCTAAGATTTCCAAAGCTTGCTCGGTACATTATGCAGCATATGGTATGCAAAGCATACCCGAAACAAGAAATATCTTGTAGAAGGCTTACTTGGTCACATATTCAAAAGATTTCAAGCTTGCTCGGTAATTTTGTACATTAAGTGTACTCTACCCGGAAAGTGTAAATATTTAAAGCATGCCCGAAAATCATAAACTTAGTCCGAAATGACTAAGATTGCTAGGAAATGTTATAAAACATCAAACCTTACCCGAAAATACATGTTCAACTGTTTTGTGCCCGGGAAGATTTGAAGACATCAAACCTTACCCGAAAATACATATTCAACCATTTTGAGGCAAAATGCAACACTTTTTGACTTAAACCAACATTTTTAACTGTATTTTTCTTTAAAGATCATTGTTTAAGAGCAAATGGTACATTTAGAGATCAAATTACAGTCATGTATCTCTTCAAAACATTTTCTTTCTTTAACTAAAAAGTTCTCAAGAACGGGATCATATTGACTAAATAGCTTTCTCAATACTTCATTCTCAGCATTATTGTGACAACATAGACAAGTCAACAGTAGGTCTAGACTTAACATGAATTTCATCTCCTTGGTGATATGATTAAGTTTCAATTAATATGCATGATTCTTAATGGATAACACATGATGTTTTCTGATGCTCCTTATATATTCTCAAGGCATATTTGGCTTTCTCTAGATCACCCCAATTTGACTTTGACCCCCCTGGATTTGGTTAAAACTTTTAATGACAAAACATATTTTTGAAAATTTTAACATTTTTCTTTTAAAATTTACAAACATATGTGAGATTGAACATTGGACTTACATGCCACACAATTTGGTCTTACATGCCTTTCATTCAGGATGTTTAAAGGACTTATATGATTGCCTCCACCCCTGTAGTTCTAGAATTAACCCTCATGTTTGCATTTTCTTTCAAAACGTTTTTGTGAACATCAATCAACTTTTGGTTGATAAAATATTTAGAAAGTATCTTGTTCACTGTTTTTCTGTGTCATTATTTTAAATCAAACATTTCATTTTGGAGACCAAATACCAAAAGGCTTGTGTATGACTGGATAATCACTTTTCTGCATATGTTTTGGAAATATATGTATAGGAACATGCATAGACGTCAATGTAACTCCACATAAGATATAGCATTTTCTATATGTTTATATCACCTTAGATTTTACACATCATGAGAAAGCAACCATACGTGTTAAAGACTGTATGAAGTGCCCTTTTCGCTTGTTAAATCCATATGATTGGCTAAGTAGTAAATATACTATCATTTCCCATTATTAAACAGTTTTAAGTTCTAGCACCCCAATATCTCTTATTTGACTGGTAAATGGCTATCATGTTTGACCACAAGTGGTCAATAGGACCAAACATACATGTGAACATGTGTCCTTCTCAAAGTCAGAGTTATTGACTTGATTCCAACTGAATGAACAGAAAACAAGTTATTATTGCCCCAAGTGCTTACAGTTTTTCTGGTTAATGGCTATCATTTAAATCTATGCAGATTATAGGACCAAACATACATGTGTATGTCCTTCCAACTGGGCACATGACATAATTTTCAGCAAGAATAACTACTTGAGACTTTTCATTGAAAAATCCTTCTTTTAAGCTTCTACAAAGCTTGAACTGAATAGTATTATCATATCTCAACACCATTAACAACTTGCTCATGTTGTGATCAAAACTTTTGTAATTATGCAAAATTCATTGGAAAATTCATTTAATCATTTAATTTTGACATAAAAACACATTTTGACATAAACAGTTGTAACATATTCAAATCTTAATCATGTATAACATCATCAAAACAAGTAGACAAGACTAATATTCAAGGTCTAGCCTATCATAATAACATCAAATGATCAGATAAAACACATAAACAAGCATATCAACATGACATCATATAAGCAAATATCAACATTTGACACTATAAAACATTACTTATCATGATATCAAAAACAGTTAACTGACAATCAAACATAAGCATTAATGATACCTAAGTTTCACAGATAATCACATAACACATATCAGTTAACACAAAGCAACTGACATATTCAAACATATTCAATCAACATTCAATGTGTATGACCTCAATAAAAAATGATCAATTAGCACATAGAGACCCACACTTAGCACATACCCTCAATCAGACCTCATCTGAGTTGATCATCCCCAGGGCTTTCAAAAGAAAGTTGAATCTGGTTCTGTCAAGTGGCTTGGTGAATAGGTCAGCCAAGTTGTCACTTGTCTCAACTCTCTTCATCTCAATCAAGCCTTTTTCATTGCAATCTCTGATGAAGTGATGTCTGATTTCAATATGCTTAGCCTTTGAATGTTGAACTGGATTTTTAACAGTAAAATATAAAGCATTATTATCAATAAAAATAGGAGTGTTCAGAAAATTCAAACCATAATCTAGCATTTGGTTCTGAATCCAGAGAACTTGGGCACAACAAGCAGATGGAGCAATGAATTCAGCTTCTGTAGTTGATATGGACATAGTGGTCTGCTCCTTGTATTGCCATGACACCAGCCTGTCTCCCAAATATTGACATTGTAGGTTCCCAGCCGGATCTACACAGGAGTATCTCGTAACACGAGGGTGCAGAATCCCTACGTATACGATACGAGTGTCGAGACAATTAATACGTTGAATATGAACAACCACACGAGAACAAAAGATAATACTTGATATATTGCCAAGCGAAAACCAACACGTAACACAAGTGTTACAAAACGTCCATCCAAAGTTGTGTCTACATATGCCGAAGTTACAGTTTATATAATATGATAACTTCGCCCAACAGGCTAGGCGAAGTTATCATAACTTCGCTCAACAAGTTCGCTAAACATAAAGGCGAACATATAAGACCAAGTTCAACACAAAACGAACAATTTAAATTTGATTACAGACACAAATACACACGAGATACTGAACTACTGGCATCATGCACCAACAGACTCCCCCTTGGCAGTAGCTTCATATCTCTACCTTCTTTCTCGTGTCTCGTAATCCAAAAATCACATACCCACCGTCTTCAAGCATGAACGCCCTGTCTTACACAGACAGAGACCACCCTCTGGTACTTCTTGGCTTCATCCTTCCACGCAGGAATGTAGAAAATCTTCTTATCATTTAGTAGCGAAAATCAGCTTGAGACAAATTAACCAAGTGCATGGGATCATACACTCTCAGGATCTGTTGTTCATCCTCATCTTCCATAACAGCTTCAGCTGTCTTGCAATCAACGTACCACCACTTAAGATCCTTTAATACGTCCTTGGGCATCATCTTCATCGGAACCTCTTTCAAGCAACAAATCGGCTTATACTTCATCACCATCCAGGGCTTGCCATTAGCCTGCATACCCCGTTCCTTATCTTCAACCAATTTTCCTTTCTGTGGCTTCAACAACTCGAACTTTTTCTCTTTCACACTTTCTTTCCACACAATCCTTCCAACCCATCTTACAAAATCATCATCACTTCGATTAATCAACCTCAAATTTGCCAAATCTTTCACTTCACACTTAGGTAAGGTGTTAAACGATCTCAAGGCCTTCTTAAAATACTGAATCCCATCATAACGCTTAATCACAAACAACTTCAACTGTTCATCATACAACCATCAAATGATACCGTTCTTTGACTCAGCGTAGGCCTTGATATTGTAACTCTTCTTAAACATTGTTAGAACCACAGGCTTCTTTGTCTTGAAAAACCACTGAGCACAACCTTCTTTCCATCTCGGCTGTTCTTCCCACTCAGACTCATCTGACACATTTGCATCCTGACTCAAGTTAACCTTATCAACATTCGGAATATCATGCTCTATACCATCATCAACAATCTCTCCTTCTTCTAACTCATTATCAATCTCTATCTGTTCCCCAATATTTTCAATCTTATCAATCGTTAACACATCATCGACTAGCTCATCATCATTTCCCAACACTTCCTCATCATCTACAACCACCATATCCTCACCACCTGTACTGCCTGACGGACCAGCAGACTCCCCCCCTGAGATGTAGAAGTCCCAAGAGTTTGTTCAGTTCTTGGCAACTCACCACTTGCACCTTTCGATGCATTGGGATCATCGTCTTTGTCTTGCCTCTTCTTTGTTCTCAGTTCATCACCCTTGCAAATATACTCCCCCTGAGATGCTAAGAACTCTTTAAGCCAATCAAACATCTTACCTTGCTCCATAAGTAGTGCAGTTTGAACCTGATTTTGTGCCACCAGACGATTAATAGTCTCATACTGAATAATATTTACCCGTGACAATTCGGTAACCACCCTCTCAAGAGCTGCAATCCTCTCCGAATCAGACAAATTTGAATCAAAAACAATATTCAAGGGAGAGGTAGCCTGAGAAAAGGTAGCTTGAGGAAACTGTAGTGGGATCTCCAAGATTGTGGGAATGACAGGAGGATGCTGAGTAGGAGTTGAGGATGGCATCGATACAGACAAACCAGCAGTCGCCACCAGTGTGGACAAAGCAAACATAGCCACCACTTCTGATGGAGTAATAGTAAGTGGAGGTAGAGAGACAATCTCTGGATCGGTAAACTGAAACGAGGTTGGAGGTATACCTAAATATGACGACGTGGTCACCAAAGGAACACTTGAGGATAATGGCAGTGTGACAGTTGAAGTAGCAGGTAACATAGTCATACCCGATAAAGATGATGGAGAAAACCAAACCACTCTCGATGTTTCACCAACTCCTGAACCTTCACCAGCCCTTTGCTTCTTTGATCTACGTACCATACGATATAGATCCTCCTCATAGTCTGATTCACTGTCATCCGAGTCTTTCTTTCTCTTGCCATGCATTCTTTCTTGTCGGGCAAGTATCTGCTGTGCTTCAACTAAATCGTTAGTGGAGGAATCAGAGTCAGTTCTCTCTGAGTCCGCCACAGATGTAGCGACCATGGAGACATGAACGCCAGATGCCTCTGCTATTGAGACATGAGCTTTAACAGCTGGAACCATGTCAAAGAACCCTTGCCCTCCAAAGGCAACTTCAAGGTCAACCTGTTCTTCCGGAGTAGCAACAGGATCAGCAGGCGGTGCTTGCTGTACCATGGGTGGTGGTTAAACCACAGGAGGTGGTTGAGGAACATTGGCCTGTTGCGGTGCCGGATCAAGAAATTCATCACCCGGAGGAGCAACATATGCCGGATTCACCAAGTACTCAAATAATGTTGTGTGCCTAGGGCGCAACTCCTCCTTACTACATGCACTCGAAGACTTACATTGCGCAAAAATTCTCTTACTCACACTTTCAACATAACGGATAGGACGACGTTATGGCAAATTGGGGGCAACATGATTGAGGATCATCTGTAAGAATCTCGGGTACATCATAAATCTTTCCCGAGCCACTGCACGTCTCTGTCGATCAATCTCATAGAAAATCATCTGACTAAAGCTGTAAGGCTTGTTGTAAGTCAACGCGGTCATCGCAGACAGCATTGTTGCACCCATACCATCTGTACCAGCTTTACGACCGGACATACACACTATCATCACATGCATAAGGAACCTCCACTGATCTAACAAAAATCCTTTTCTCCTCTGAGAGTCTCCCAACGGACCCGAATACCCCATACGCAGAAACGCACCATCTCTGAATGTAGCCGGAAAGTCTGTGGGATCATTTGTAGTTTCAACCTCGAACTGTATAGCAACCCTTATTTGATCTACCAAGAACTGTACCACTTGTTCATTTACAGTAGCTCGCATCACTGGAGGTTCAAACCTACAGTCATATTCAACGGTTCTCCTAAAATCTTCAATATTTGGTAGTGAAATGGGAAGAGGAGTCGTGATGGCGTGAAAAATACGTGAGCGAATGAGAAATGAAATGATCTCACGATAGTCATCCATACCATGAGCATCCGAATCCAAAGTGATATACATGTTGTGACCCGGAAAGAACTGTCGGTTATTATCTCCACCTTCATCACCACCAGCCCCACCAGCACCTGCCACAACAGCCATATCTGCAAAACAACGAGCCAGATCAGTTCAGTATGATAGCAGGTTACAACTCGCCTTGCATGGAACAGGCGAAGTTGTATCGTTAGCGAAGTTAAGGGAGTGGCGAACTTGTTAAGTTCGCCAAAACCCTAACTTCGCCATTTGAACGGCGCACACTACACACCCAGTTAGGGTTAGGAATGGCTGAACAAAGAGCAAAAACATGAATGAGAGAGTTCCAGATACACTTATTTTCCCAAAACGGTTTCACAAACGGATTGATAAAAGTGGGCTAAGGGTATGTTGCGAAGTGATTACAAAATGGATCATAGAGAAATAGATTAGCAACACCCAAAACAAATTATGAGACACGGGGATCCTACAAACCTTGAACACGGACGGAAAACAGATAATTGTAAGGTTTGATTCGGGTGGATAAGTTCGCCGAGGGTTAGAGTGTTGGAAAAAAAATGTGACCAATTGACCACCGCTTCACTTTATATAGTTTATAGAAACCTTAGAGGCGAAGTTTGGTTTAACTTCGCCCATAATTAACTTCGCTCAGTCAACGCAAGGTCAACTTAGCTTATGTTGAACCCAATTAACTTCGCCATTTACATTAAGTTCGCCAGTTTAAGACTTATGAACATAGTCAACTACGCTTTAAAATTCACCTTGAAAAAGAGTTAAACTTAACGATCAAAGAAGCAAGTAACCAGAAGAATAAAAGTATAAACATAATACCAAGTATATAACAAAAATTTGAATTATAGAAATAAACGGGATCAAATTTCAGTCTTGACGAGAACCTGCATGTTTTAGAAAAGATCCGAACAGGAATCATACTGATTAAGTGGCTGTCACACAGATCCATGTTCAGCGGTATTATGACATAGAGAAACAGGTTGTAGGCAGGTATAAAACTTAGTATGGTTTTCATCGCTTCTGTGATACGGATTAGGTTAAATTAAGCTCAAAATTTAGATGGACATCACATGAGAGATTGTGATGCCTCCTATCTATTCTCAAAGTTTATTTGGCTTTCCCCAAGTCACCCCGAGTTGAATTCGACCCGTAGTGTCTAATTAATCAATAAGCACATGTCGATCTTTGGAGTCTTCTTCCCGTTCTTCATACTTTAAAATATTCGTTCTTGCCTCTTTCTAGATATTTGTAATAAAAAAAGCTTCAGAAGGCTTTAACAAATATATATATATATATATATATATATATATATATATTAATAAAACTTCAAATTGAAGACAACTGCAAGTCCCGAATCTGGATCACTACAGGTACTTAACATTATCTTTGCGGGAATCAGAACACTCACGGGCTAGTGTATGACTGGGTAATCACTTTTCTTCCTATCATTCGGAAAGATATATGGGGAGACATGCACAACTCCGAATGGTTCTCCACATTAAATCGAGAAGATTTAGTTTGTATCACTTATACTTTTACGCACCATAGAAAGCTACCATAACATACAATGACTGTTCTAGAGTCTTTTAGGCCTAATAACTTCACCAGTTAAGCACACAAAATCAGTTTATCTATCACTTTCCACGGTTGGATCCATTTTCTTTTAAACATCGTATTGAACTTCTTACGAAGTTATAGACTTGAAAAATTATATCATCTTCCCAAAAAAAATTTTAAATTCTAGCGCACTGATCAAGACAAAGTCTTTAGGTAAACGGCTGTGACATTCATGACAAAACGAGGTATACTATATTCATTACGTAACAAGTAAACGATAAATCGGTTAATTCGTAGTGCTTAAACGAGTAACCGACCGATACTAATTATGACCCGTATACATACTGAGGGGTCATATACGAGTTATATATATGTTATAGAGGCTAACATATTGATATTTAGGTCCCAGTACGTTTAAAACTCTTTAAACGAAAAAGGTTTCGTTTATCGATACGCTATAAGCTTAAACGCAATCGTTAATATCAAAACAAGCATTGTAGCATCCGTTAAGCCGAAAAAGATTTATAAAACACTTATATGACATGTTCTAAGCAATCCGTGAAAATATTTTGGAATTTTACAACGAGTCAGTACGTTTTTCTTATTTTACAAAAATAAGCTGAAAAACACTCGTTTTTGCGCTATTTCTCACACCCGAATTAATTTTCTTGCGAAAAACCGAACCCGAACTAAATTTGAAGTGGGCTTTTCATGTTTGGGCTTGTATAATTAGATTAATGGGCCAAAACAGCCCATTAAGGTGTCCTCCAAGGTTCCGATCGGAATCTGCCCACCAAACATCACATTATTTGTTTTATATAACTTCATCCTTAAGCATTCTTATTCGTTCTAACTTATAAGATTTGAAGTCCAAGCAGCTCCCAACTCTGCTCTATTAACTCTCCATCAAAACCTAAGGTAATTGGTGATTTTCTTTGAGTTTTAGCCATGATTAACATAGTTTAACCATGAAAAATTAATCCTTGATTAGTTTTAAACATGTTTAACCATCCAAAAACCCTAAAAATCAAGTAAAATCATGTTTTGATGTTAAACATATTTACAAACCAGGAACATATACTTTTTTGGTCAAAAACGCGGATTAGAACATGAATACAACGTTTTTACGGTTAGAAAGTTCGGTTTGAACCCAAAACCTAAACCCTAATTATCAAGGCTGTTACATGGATGATTTATGCTTGGTTTGATGTTATATGATATGTAGATATACTGAGTTTGCAACCCGAGACCCGGAAATTCGTTTAAGCTAGCAAAATTCATCGAAAACCGACAAGGTAAACCCGTAATACTCGTTTAGGGGCTGTTTAGTATTAGGTTGTGACGTCCTTGTTTTTAGCTTGTGAAAACTTGCAGGGACATTAGGGATCATATAAATGAGTCCCTGTTCAAATTTGGTAATTTTTCGATAAACGGAGAATATTTGGTGAATTTATTTCCGTTTATGAGCGTTTATTTGGGAAAAATAGCTAAACATATTGAAAAATTATGAAACTTGGTTTTGGAGGTTAATATGTGATGTTAAGATCACTGGTAAAGTTTGGGAATCATTGGAAATGTCTAAGTATGGTTTGTGCAATCATGGCTTAACCGAATTTTAACAGCCGAAAAACGCACAAAAAGGCATTTTTTCAAAAGAGTTAGGTTCTGGAAATTTTTCAGGGGCTATGTAATAACATTGAGGCCATTTTTAAAAATTATTGGATTTTTCGGAGGTCGTTTGATATAAACGGGCCATTTATTACACGATTATAACCTATTAAATGAATTTTTATAAATAAATAATTAATCATAAAATTTCTGAAAATATTTTTACAAAATTCTCCATGTCTTAATGTATTTTTACAAAAATTTACATAATTTATATATAAGTACATATTTAGTTATGATTAATCAAAGATTTAAATTATAATTGTTTTAACGAAACCGGCAGTTTTGTGTTTAACGGACTGACTGGTATGTCAAAATGTCAAAAGTGGTCAAATATCATATTTTTGAATGATATTGATAAAAACGAACTTTTTACGAGAATTCCGGACAAATCGGGTGGATTGTGCGCGTTTTGTATAATCAAACCCGTGTAAAAACGGAAACGAACACTGCAATCAAACCAGACACCGAAACTTTAAAATTCTTTCATAAATCAAATCATTTTATCAATCAATATATTTACTTAAGTTTTATGTGATCTTACCTAATCCCGAAACGTATAAACGATCAACTGAGCTAGGCTCGGAAAACGGTGAAACTGAGCCAAATCCAGTTTTAAACATTTCATAGTATACAACGTCACAATCTAAGACTATGGTCATGTTCTGGGCCTAACAGCTATACCCAGATTATCAATACAGCCCGACTTAGCTTGAACACTGTACTAGTAATAACGATACGATACCGTTTATAGGAATCAGGCTATAAACGAGGCATCTGACTTATTGATACGTGATTTCTGTGCGAACTACGATAAGGTGAGTTTCACGACCCCCACTTTCTAAACTGTTTTACGAACTTTTGGGGTGAAAAGCATGTTTACATAAACTGATATACTTGAAAACGTGTGATGATGTGGATTATCTAAGTACTAACACTTGACAAGTCCCCACAAACACAAGTGATTAACTTCGTGCCGGTGACGTGTGGATAGTACTATCGGTTTGACAAACCCAACTGACAGAGCCGGAGGGGTATGCCGGAACATATGTAAACCCAGTTGCACATTGTCATTATATTTTTACATACTGCTATGTGGTGTTAGACATAGTACATACTTGGGGCAAAGTGGCTGTTAAATGCCAACGGGAGTGCATGGGCAGTGGAGGCCATGTGTTTTAGCTCGTTTCGGTTTCACTTGTGGCTTAGTACAATACATCATACACAGACATATATACATACACACTGTAAACTTTACGATCTCGTGTACTGATTTAATTGATACTCGTGAAACTTGAAACTCACCAACTAGACGTAGTTGACCCGTTTTAATATGCTTTTCAGGTAAAGCAAAAGTGGAATGATTTGCTTACATGCTTGGTGTTAGAAAGAAAGTTGAATAGCTGTGAATAGACGCTGTTATATTACTGGATAAGAAGCTCGTAAACTGGTTATGTGTTTTTCACCTAGTTTGTAAACATAGTACCTACCCATGTAATATAATGTAAATTAGTTTATGAATTTCTTTATAAACAATGTTGTTGATACCAGTGTTATCTGTTACATTCCCGTATTACGCTTCCGCAACTACCTAGTCGGGGTGTGACAACGGCTATCCTGAAGATCCCATGGATCAGCCGGACCGACCACATGCGAGTATGTGTCCTTCTAACTAAGTATGAACGACTAATTTTAAGCGAAAGAATAAAAACCCATCATAAACCGCCCCGGTCACTTTCAGTCATCAGGTTAATGATTTTGAGCGATAGTGATGTTTTTTTTAAGATAAAACTGAAAACAAGGTTACTCGAGATTGATCATCCCATTAAGCTCAACCAGATTTTGAAAACGGGATCGGTCAAAAGCTTTAGTAAAAAGATCGGCAAAATTATCCAGTGAATCAACCTTTTCAAGCACAATTAATTTCTTCTCAGCACAATCCCGTATAAAATGATGACGAATGTCAATATGTTTAGTTTTACTGTGTTTAACGGGATTGTTAGTTACTGAGATAGCAGCAGTGTTATCAATGCAAATAGGAGTTTGAGTGAAATTCTGACCATAATCGCGCATTTGTTGTTGTATCCATAAAACCTGGGAGCAGCAGTTTGATGCTGCCATGTACTCCGCTTCACAGGTGGAAATGGCTACTGAGGTCTGCTTCTTGCACTGCCACGACACCAATCTTCCTCCGAGAAACTGACATCCACCGGTTGCTGACTTCTTGTTCTGATTGTAACCTTCATAGTCAGAATCGGTGTAAGCTACCAAATCCAGTTCTCCCCCTTTCGTGTACCATAGTCCCAACTTTGGCTTTCCTTTGAGATATGGCAAGATTCTCTTCACTCCTTTCATGTGTGATTCCTTCGGGTTTTCCTGAAAACGAGCACAAAGACAAACTGCAAGCATAATGTCAGGTCGAGATGCAGTTAGATACATTAACGAACCTATGATTGCCCGATATTGAGTAGGATCCACATCTTCATAACTGTCAAAATCAGCACCCAGTTTGTGGTTGACGCAGATTGGAGTGTCAAATGGGGTACTATCATCCATCTTGAAGCGTTTGAGCACATCATGGACATATTTCGTTTGATGAATAAACATGCCATCTTTCTTCTGATCTACCTGCAATCCCAAAAAGAAAGGTAATTCGCCCATGGCGCTCATCTCAAACCTCTTCTTCATGACCGCTTCAAATTCCTGACACATAGTAACTTTTGAGGCTGCAAAAATGATGTCGTCCACATAAACCTGAACGAGTTGAAAATTTCCCTCTTTTCTCTTGACAAACAGTGTGCTATCAATCTTTCCTCTCTCGAACCCATTCTCTAGTAAGTAATCTGACAGTGTTGCATACCAGGCACGAGGTGCCTGATGTAACCCATATAGTGCTTTGCTCAGTTTGTACACATGATCTGGAAAATCTGGGTCAGGGAAACCCGGAGGTTGTTCAATACACCACCTCATCGACTTTACCATTAAGAAAGGCACTTTTCACATCTAACTAGAACACTTTCATCTCTTTGTGTGCAGAAAATGCCAGAAACAGTCGAATTGCCTCCAATCTTGCCACAGGAGCAAACACTTCGTTGTAATCGATTCCTTCCTGCTGATTAAACCCTTTCACTACCAATCTTGCCTTGTTGCTTATGATATTCCCCTTCTCATCTCTCTTACACTTAAAAACCCACTTTGTACCGATAGCGTTCACTTCTTGCGGTTTTTAAACTAATTGCCATACTTCCATCTTCTCAAACTGTGCCAGTTCTTCCTGCATGGCTTCAACCCATGAGCTATTCTTCAGTGCCATTTGGTAATTCTTTGGTTCAATCTGACTGATGAAGCAGGTGTACAAGCATTCATTTATAATACCCGTGTATTTAATGCTTGCATAAACACACGTGTGTTCATCCAAACTTCTTCTGGTTCGTATACCATCGGAAGGGTTACCGATCACATTCTCCAAAGGATGATTCTTGTGAATTTTGGTGGACTGTGCCGGACCGACTTCCAGATCATTATCAAGATTTGGAGAGAGTTCATCAGGATGAGAATGAGTTTGAAATGGATTGTAGAATTCATCTTCATTCGAGACAGCTGGAGTTTCAACAGCACTAGACGAGCTCGGTTGATTTTCACTGTATTGCTGCCGTTGCACAATGTCCTCCTCTTCGTCATACAACATCTGTGAGGCCATTTTCTCATCAATGTCTGCAAAATCCAAGTAAGGCACATTAAAACATTTGAATAACTTATCATAGTCGAAAGCCTCTGCCGGTCCCATACTAGGCCTTGGTGATTTGTAACTAGTAATGTCCGTGTTACAGACCACCTCAACCTTGATGTTCGATACATTAAAGACTCTTCTGTTGGGTTTCCCAACAACATAGCCAACTAAGATACCTTCGTCCGCTTTCTCACCAAATTTAAAGTTAGTCTTTAATATCGAACATGGGGACCCGAAGGGTTCAAGACCCTTTAAATTTGGCTTTCTACCATGCATAAGTTCATAACAGGTTTTATTTAATCATTTAGCAGTTAAAACACGATTAAGGATATAACAGGCTGTAGCAACAGCTTCAGCCTAGAACACCACGGGAAGCTTAGCATCCGCCAGCATGGTCCTGGCGCCTTCGATTAAAGTTCTGTTCTTCCTCTCAGCTACTCCATTTTTTTGCGGAGTATATGGGGTGCTGAACTGATGTTCTATCCCTTTCTGCAAGCAAAATATCTCCATCTGATAGTTCTTAAACTCTGTACCATTATCACTCATGATGTACTTCACCTTCCTCCCAACAATATTTTCCACCTTGTTAATTAAGTTAATTACCAACTGAACTGTCTCATCTTTTGTCTTCAGAAAATATACCCAAAAGTATCGTGAGTAGTCATCGATTATCACCAAACAGTATGAAGTTCCTCTTAGACTCTTTACATTTACAGGACCAAAAAGATCCATGTGAAGTAGGTCTAGGGGGCTGACAATTGAGTTAACCTTCTTGGAGTGATGAGGCTTTTTGTGTTGCTTTCCTTTCTTGCACGACATGCATTGATATTCAAAGTTAAAATTCTTCAAGGGAACCCAAGTACCTGCCCATTCTTGACAATGTAATTCATCTTGCGAAGATGAATATAACCCATTCTTCGGTGCCACAGTTCTGACTCAGATTCTGTAGCTTTTGACAGGAGACATGATTCTTCTGTTGTTACCTCAGTTGATCTCATATCCATCACATACGTGTTCTTTTCTCTTGGAGATCTCATTACAACCTAAGTCTATGGTATCTTGAAACCAGGATAAAGTACGAGTGCTTCATCTTTAGTAAAATGAACAGTGTATTCTTTGTCACAAATCTGGGATACACTCATCAAGTTATGCTTCAATTCTTCCACAAAATTCACCTTTTCCAACTTTATTCTTCCATTCGTCACAGTCCCAATACCACTAATTTTTCCCCCACTTTCTCCTGCGAAACTAACCCTTCCTCCTTGAACTGATTTCCAGTCAAATAACAATTTATTGTTACCAATCATGTGCCGGGAACATCCACTATCAACAACCCACAGATTTTTTACAGCCCTGTTTGACTGTTCCTACACAATTAAAGAGATAGATTAAAATCTGGGGACCCAAGACCCTCTGGTCTTGGGTTGAGTAAATCTGTTATACGGCATCCAGTACCTTGGTTGCCCAAAGTCAGTTTGAGGATAGTTTCTATGAGTTCTGAACGGAACACCTCTAGAGGACTGGCTATGAGGCCATCCAAACCTTCAAGAATTAACGGAATTAAACTTGTTGGTTTGGTAGTTCACTGGGAAAAACGAGACTGATTTCTTTGAAATCTTAGATTAGTCCAATGATTGAAATTTGGTGAGTTCACATTCTTACCAGCATCATAATTAGTATTCGTTTTATTCTCAGTTTTAGGAGGCCTCATATTTTTATATTTTCTCTGTTTCAGAGGACAATCAGCGACAAGGTGTCCCACTCTGTTGCATCTGAAACAACTTCTGTTCGAACTATTTTGGTTGTTTTGAACTTTCGCCTCAAAAGTTGTTGCAAATGTCGAGGTTGCATTACTACCCGTTTGTCTAACATATGGTGGGACGAACGGATTTAGGGAAGATTTCTTTTCATCAGGCTTATAGTCCTCCCCTTTTTTAGTAACACAACCTTTACTTCTATCTCTTCTGATTTGGACGTTTTGTCCGAATTTGACGACACGGAACTAGAGATAGAACTTGTGACATTTGAACTTGTCTTACTCATCTCACTCTCATTAACTTCAGTTTCTTTAGCAGAAACTTTTATGGGAACTGTCTGACTAATTTCAACATTTGCAGATTGCTGATTACTCAGATCATAAGTATAATTATTGTTGTATGGTGGTGGAACTTCAGAGAATCCAATTCCCCTTTTGTTAACCGGGGAACGTTGAACACTTATGATGTGGTCTAACATTGCAGAAGAAATTCTAAATTGTTCAATTTTTCTGTTTAGTTCCACCACTTTTACCTGGTAATCATCTATCTGTTTATATTTTTCAGCAATTAGTTTGGTCTTTTCTTCTAACACTTCGTAACTAAGATTAATTACTTGTATTTTTTCAGCTAGAGTGGCTTTAAGACTTCTGATATCCTTTTCACTGTCTTTTATTTTTACCGAGTAACTATTTTCCTTAGTTTTAGAATAGTGATGTTCTTATTTTAAGTTTTTAATTTGAGAGTCCAAACTAACAAACTGATCATTTAATGTTTTCAATTGATCAGACAGTTTTCAAATTGTTCACAATGAGAGTCAGAACTTACCTCTGAGAGTTAATCGTTCACTTCTGCCATGTATGCTTGATCTTCCCCCGTCTCTCTCTCACTTCCTCCAGTTTCAATGCTTACAAGATTTGCTTGTTCTAAAACCTCCTCAACTTGTATATTCCAGTTGTATCCACCGTTTTGTTGAGATACCATAGCCTTATTTCATTACCACCCCCATTCTGTTGAGCACGCCTGTTCTGGCTTCGTTCGACTCTCTCATTTGTACATTCTTTAGCCAAATGACCATTTTGTTGACAATTGTAACAACGAAATTTTGACTTATCAAACCCCGGTCTTTCTCCAACAAACTTTCTACCAGATTTCTTCATAAATATCTTAACCCTTCTTACTATCATTGCCATCTGCCACTGCAGATCCATTTCCTCCAGATCATCAGCGTCTATCTAATCATAGTCTTCATCCAACGTTGCAGGGTCAACTATTTTTCCTTTGATGTAATTCTCAAAAGATGCAATGAAGGAGGCATAGAGAGCGAACTACTGTTCAGCTGATTTCACACTCATAGGCATATGTGAGTAGTTCTTGCTTGTAGCACTGGATGAGAAGTTACCAGTTGTGGTTTGAGGTTTTGAGGAACTACTACCTCCAGCTACAAAACATACGTCACCATCCATATTGAGAATCACATGGCCATCTGGAGTGGAGTTTGATTCTCCCTTTGAGTAGTAGGCAGTGGATTCTGATTTTGAACTTGAGTTTGGAGTGACTTTCGCAACATACATTCCCGGATCCTGAACCTGATCAGTTGGTGTCTCCTTTCGAGCCATGTTAAGTTCAAAATTTCGTAACTTATTTACCACTGTTTCCAAATCAGTCTTCTTAAAGTCTTTATCTTCTCGCATCAGAACTGTGTACATTTCCCATTTTGGTGGGAGAGCATCAAGAAGTTTCTCTACTATCTCTTCTTCCTTGTATTCAATTGAATAGTTATTTAGCTTGGTCATCAGATGATAATATCGTGTGATGATATCATCAAGTGATTCGTTTTTCATTTACTTGAATATGGAGAATTGAGTTTTTAGTAGCTTTGTCTTGGAGGTACGAATCCCAACATTACCTTCATATCTATTTTCTAGTGCTTCCCATAGTTCTCTAGCAGTTTTGTATTTCTTGAAGGTATGAAGAATTTCTTGTGGAAGTGCCATTGTTATAGCTGCATGCTCTTTACTCTCTGCCTCATACATTTTCTTTTCATCATCTTCCATCTTACTGTATTTCTTAATCTGTTCACGACCTTCAAACATGGATGTAGGTGGAATGTATCCGTCTTGAATGCAAATCCACATCTTTGCGTCTAGATACTTCACATACTGTTCAAACCGATCTTTCCATGCAACGAAATCAGTACCTTTCAGTAGTTTTGGAGCTTTAGTTGCAGAACCAGCCTCAACCTCCATCTTTACCAATTCTGTGATGTTTATCGAAGTCATACTTGTACGAAACGATACTTAGAATTTAAAATTAGAATTCCAGGTGCAGTAGGCAGTGGAGTTACTACAACTTCTCTTGTAGAACTTCGCTTAAGGACAACTTCGCCTGCCAAACAAGTTCGCTAAGGATAACTTCACCTACAACTTCGCTGTTATGCAACTTCGCAGATCTCTTAACTTCGCTGATCCCTTAACTTCGCAGATAATCAACTTCGCCAAACAACACTTATATGTTCGCTTAAACCCTACTTTTTGTGACGGCAAGTTCGCCAGAAGAACAGGGTTTTTGCAGTTTTTTTTATTTAGGTTGATTGAGATGGACGCGAGGGTGTTTTGAAGGTATATATGATGAGAGAAGATGAGCAAAAGACAAAAACGAGGTATTTCAATGTAAACTCATTCCGCGAATAGTCAAACGGAATGATCTTAACACGAGAACAAAAGATAAAACTTGATATATTGCCAAGCGAAAACCAACACGTAACACAAGTGTTACAAAACGTCCGTCCAAAGTTGTGTCTACATATGACGAAGTTACAGTTTATATAATAAGATAACTTCGCCCAACAGGCTAGGCGAAGTTATCATAACTTCGCTTAACAAGTTCGCTAAACATAAAGGCGAACATATAAGACCAAGTTCAACACAAAACGAACAATTTAAAACGATTACAGACACAAATAAACACGAGATACTGAACTACTTGCATCATGCACCAACAGACATCCACCTGAAGTTGACTCCTTGCTCATGTTGCTGCCATCATAATCAGTGTCTGTGTAGGCAATAAGGTTAAAAGATTGGTTCTTTGGATACCAAATCCCTAAGTCTGGTCTTCCCTTCAAATATCTAAAAATTCTTTTTACAGCATTCATGTGGGAGACTTTTGGACTTGATTGGAATATTGCACAGACACACAGCATACATAATGTCAGGTCTTGTAGCAGTTAGGTACATCAGGGATCCAATTTTGGCTCTATATTCATGCTCATCCACAGGCTCCCCCTTTTCATCAGCTATCATCTTCTCTTTTGTGTCCATTGGAGTTGAAGCTGTTTTGAACTCTTGACATTTGAATTTATTCAAAATGTCCTACACATATTTAGTTTGGTAATGAAAATCATATCAGCTTTCTGTTGAACTTGCAGTCCCATAAAGAAGTTCATTTCTCCCATAGAGCTCACGCTGTATTTGGATTTCATTACCCCTTCAAACTCCATACAAATTTGTTCATTTGTTAAACCAAGGTGATATCATCTACATCGACTTGTAACAACAGTAAGTCTGGTCCCTTTCTTGTATAGAAGAAAATCTTGTCAATGGCTCCCCTTTTGAAACCATTTTCAAGAAAATGATTTGACAACTCATAATACCATGCTCTAGGAGTCTGATGCAATCCATATGGGGCTTTATTTAGCTTATACACCCTGTTTGGATACATTGGATCCTCAAAACCTGGAGGTTGAGCAACATACACCTCTTCATAAATCTTTCCATTTAGGAATGTAGACTTGACATCAAGCTGGAACACACTAATGTTCTTTGAGGCAGCATATACAAGAAAGATCCTGATTGCCTAAAGTCTTGAAACTGGTGCAAAGACTTCCTCAAAGTCTATTCCTTCTTCTTGAAGGCATCCCAGTGCCACAAGTCTTGCTTCGTTCTTAATCACCAAACCCCTCTCATCCCTTTTGTTTCTGGAAACCCATTTTGTGCCAATTGCTGACCTGTTCCTTGGCCTATCAACCAGATCCAAAACATGTAGATCTCTGAACTGTGCCAATTCCTCCTGCATTGCCTCCACCCAACTGTTGTCTTTTAAAGCTTGAACAATGTTCTTTGGTTCAATTTGGGATAGAAAGCAGGAGTACAAACAGATATTCGCAATTTCAGAGTGGTTTCTTGTAACTATTTCATGTAGATCACCAATGATGATTTCAGAAGGATAATTCTTTTCAACATAATGAGTTTAAACTATCATATCTGCAGACATATTTGTGTCAAGATTTGATTCATTGAGTTCTGGTTCTTCAATAATCAACTCTGTTTCAGCATCATGAAACTTTGGTGCTTCTTCATTTTATTGTCTTGAGGTAGATGCACCATTGTTTCCAATATTCATTCTTTCAAACAGATCTTGAAATCTTGCAGTTGTTACTACTTCTTCATTTGTTTGGTTGCTTGGATTAACCTCTGTCTGAACTTGATCATTCTGAATTTCTTGATTGTCATCATTGTCTTGAACTTGGTCAACTATGTCACTTGAGGGATCCTTTATGAATGTATACTCCTTTTCTTTACTAGCAACCTTCTTCCACAACTCTTCTAAGTTCAATGTTTTCTTCTTTATCCCTCCAAACACACTGGTCTAGTAGAATGAATCATCAAAGTCTTCAGGATAAATCTTGAAAGATCTTATCAACTTCTCATGATCAAATAGCCATGCTGTACCATCAACTGTATTAAATTGATTCTCATTAAAGATGATGTCAGATGATTCAATAACACTCAAATGGTTTTTCACATATACTCTGTAGGCTTTGAGTGTGTTGAATATCCAACAAAAAAACAATCCAAGGATTTAGTTTGAAACTTGTTCAAGTAATCCCTGGTGTTCTGAAGAAAACATTTGCATCCAAAGGGCTTGAAAAATTTGATATAAGGCTTTATATTGTTGAAAATTTCATATGATGCCTTGTTATGCCTTTTGTTAACAAGTACCCTATTCTGAACAAAGCAGGCAGTATTTATGGCTTCAGCCCAAAATATAACTGGAAGATTTGCATCTGCTAAGATGGTTCTTGCAGCTTCAATAAGTGTTCTATTTCTTCTTTCTGCAACACCATTTTGTTCAGGAGTTCTAGGAGCTGTGAATTGCTGAAATATTCCTTTTTGTGTACAGAATTCTTCCATGACTCCATTCTTGAAGTCAGTGCCATTATCACTTCTCATTAATTTAACTTTCTTATTCAGTTTGTTCTCAATCATTGTTACACAGCCCTTAAACAACTCTGCAGTCTCATCCTTTGTACTCAGGAAATAAACCCAAGTATATCTTGAATAATCATCAATGATCACAAGACAATATCTTTTCTTCCCTACACTTGGCACACTCACCGGGCCAAAAAGATCCATGCGAAGCAATTCAAGTACATGATCAACTGAGTTGATGATCTTTGTCTTATGAGAGGATTTGTGCTGCTTGCCTTTCTGGCATGAACTGCAATGATCATCCAGTTTGAACTCTCTTGTTGGTAATACAATGACATGCTCACCCTTAACAAGTCTGTTCATGTTCTTCAGATTCACATGACATAGTTTCATGTGCCACAATTTTGCTTCATTTTAGTGGATTTGGAAACAAAACATGTGCCACCCCTTGAAACAGCTTCTTTCATATTAAGCTCATAAAGATTTCCATTTGTTGGGGCCATCATCATAATCATTTCTTGTGGGATTACAAATTCAGGTTTTAAGATGAAACAGCGTGAGTCATCAAAACCAACTTTGTATCCCTTATCACACATTTGTGACATGCTTAGCAAATTGTACTATAGACCTTCAACATGAAACACATTATCAAATGAAACCTTTCCATTTGTTAAGATTCCCTTTCCAACAATCTTACCTCCACTCTCATCACTTCCAAATGCCACAGGACCTTCAAACTTTTCTTCATAATTAACAAGTGACCTCTTGTCACAAGTCATGTGCCTAGAACATCCACTATCCATGTACCATATGTCATTAAGTAGAGTGGACTGTTCCTGCACAAAAGAAAGAGTTTGATTAGTTGAGTGATGAAGTGCAAGCTATTTCAACTTGCATCTCATCAGTTTCAATTTCAGTGGCAGCAGTGAAAGTGAGTGTTGTTGGCTCAGGATCTTCATGAGTGACTTAAAGATTATCTGAGTTGTCTGTTTCATAACCACACTCTCTTGGAGTTTTAAGAAATGAGGTTGTGACTTGGGATTCTTCTGGTGGATTGTCATACTCTTGAACTACATAATATTTTCTTTCTGAGTATTCTTTTACATCAGTAGTTCTATCCACCTTAGTCTCAACCTTTGGTTTCCAAAGAAAACCTTGTGGTTCATACCTATGTTTCAAAAGATACTTTTCATAACCAGTGAGTTCAGTTGGTTTCTTTCTAGGAAAGATACCTCTGCTATTTGTCTTGTCACCTCCTGATGATCCTTGAGAATCATCAGACTTCATAGACTGTGTGTCTTTGTTGTGAATACTTCTCAAGGGTTGAAAACTCTTTTTCACATCCTTTTCTGGCTTCTTAAGAGAGACACTTCTTCTGGCTGATTTAGTTACCAGTTTCTTTGACTTGACCTCATTTTTCTTTTCCTCATTAGCTGATTTCAATTTATCTTCACTCATTGTTTCCTTTTCACACACCTTCCCTTTACCCAGATATATATCATACCTTTGCTTGTATAAAACAAAGTCTTGTCCATACTTTGTTTCATCTGGGACATGAAAAGGTTTGAAGTTTAGTATCTCATTACATGAGTCTGTGTTACTCATCACACTTCTTGCCCCAGACCTTTCCCTTGTATCTTTCATGTTCATTTGGTTTCTTGAATCTTTCACTTGGATAGGGTGCTTTGACTCCAAGTGTCTTTTGAGTCTTCAAACTATCATAATCAATTGAAAAAGGAACAAATTCCTCAGTCTTGATGTCTTGTCTTTCAAGTTTACTTTTGACAAAAACAATCTTTTCCATAATCATAGGTTCCTCATCTTGAATTTCTCTATGTCTTGACTGTCTTTTCTCATATTCTTCTATGGTTTCTACTTCTTCAACATCAAGCACCTCATGACTAGAAAAGACTGATAGACAGTGATAAAGTTTTCAACTTCTATAGTTTCAGTCACCTTTTTCTTGTTGTTTTGCTTTATCCTTTCCAACACAGCTTTGCTTGGAGGCCTCACTGCATTATAGCTTATCTTCTTCCTTTCACAAATGACAAAATACACATGTTCTCTTTTCATTCTTTCATTTTTTTTTCATTCTTGGTGTGACTGGTGGAGACAATGGAAGTTTGTCAATTGATTCAGGTTTCTTCACTCATCTTCCTCTATCAGCAGCCTTGATCTCTTCTTCGGTTATTTGATCACTCAATTCACTCATATCATCTTGATTAAAATCATCAGAATCAAAGTCATCTTCAGAGACTTGCACACCAACTGATTTTTCTTCTTTCACTTCTTCCTTAACCACAAACTCACCTTCTGCATTCACCTCAACAATTTTTTTACAAATCAACAAATTCTTCTTTGTCATGAAAGACATCTCTGAATTATTACAAGTAT
>NW_027506279.1:0-111721 GCF_021521415.1 Bidens hawaiensis
AGTCTTTTTTCGGTTTTATATATAACCTATAGTATCGAGCCATTGAGCGAACCCATTCTTTTTCGACGAACGAACCCAGTGTCTTTTTAAAAAAGTATTCGAACACATTAATTATATATGAAAATTTTAGTTCAAATTTAGTAATGAATAGTTTTTTTTATAAAATATAAAAAAACTTTAAAAATTGCTAACAAACATTATAAATGGGCCAATAATAACCCATATATAGATTATAAAAAAGGTCCAAATTATTCATACAATTGCCTAGTAAACTCAACCCAATTAGCATTCATAAACATAATACCTAAGTGAAAATTAAATAAAAAACAAACACATCATCCATCGCCTCAGTGACAGATAAATTATGTTTCCATCGACCAAACGACCATCACCTTGTCTCCTTTGCCAGTACGGCTTCAATCATCGCCTTATCTGCCGCACTTCAACCAGATGACAACAACGATCGGTCGATTGACTCTTTCTTTGATGAGCCTTCAATCGATCCAGACCTCAAGACAAATCTTTCTTTGATTTTGGGTAATTAGATGGGTGACGACTATACACACACAGATATATATATATATATATATATATATATATATATATGTGTGTGTGTGTGTGTGTGTGTGTGTGTGTGTAATGTGTGCATTTGTTATATGAAAAATGAGTTTTTTTATTCGCGATTGAAGATGTTATGAATCATTTCCGAAGAATGAATATGCGTAGGAAACAATTATAACGTGTATTATTTTTTATTAAATATGAATTTGGGCCCGACCTGTTGGTGCCAAAAAAAACTTTGATGCTAGAAAAATCACAGGAAAAATATTTCTAGCTTCGCCACTGTAACAAGGACATAATCAATATGATTTAAGTGGGTTATGGAGGAGCCGGATCATTGGCGTGTGAGCTGTGAAGGATCCGGATTATGGGTGTGGGAGTTGTTAACGGAGCTGGATTATCTGCGTGTGAGCTGTGAAAGAGCTGAATTAGGGGTGTGTGAGCTGTGAAGCTAGATTATTAGAGGGTGGCTATGAGGGATCAGGATTGGCAATGACTTTTACACTTTTTCGAGATTATGGGGAGCTAAATTATCAACATATGAGGTGTGAAGGGCTAGTTTACGAGAGTGTATATTGTGAACGAGTAAGTACAACAATACACACTATCTTCCCCATAATATAATAAAGAATTAGTAAATCATGTATAATGAACTTATGTGTGTTTTGTAAGGTGTAAATCACCCACCCAAGGGGAGCTCACCTTAGGTGGGGTCGGTTCATTTAATATTATAATCTTTTGCAACTGATAATGAGATTGTTTCTAATTATATTATCCGTTTAGTATTTACTAGATCGTTTGATTTACCGCACCCGTCTCGAACGTTTATCAAGAACACATTCGTTCGTTTGTTGGATCCGGTTTCGGGACCTACACTTGGTATCAGAGCGGGTTTGATTCCACTTTGTACTTAATATTCGGGTTCTATATCCGTGATTACCCGATCCGAGATGTTAATTTCTTAAAGACCTGTTGAAGTTAGAAAAAATAAAGTTTGAAGATCTTGGAAATAAAGTTGGAAATAATCGTTCTTAAAGTTCGTCACGGGTTCGTACTTCCAGATTCAGCCGATTTTGAGATTGTTGAAGTTCATGTGATGATGTTGCCGGAAGCAGAGGATGATGTTGAAGCTGGGAGGCGTTTATGGTGGTGTTCTCACCGGAGATGTAGATGATGGTGGTGTTTAACAGTGATGACCGGCCACCACTGATCTGGGTGGTGGTGGTGGTGTTGAAGAATGGATGCTCCAGCGGCTGATACAGTGTTTTCGGTAGTCATGATGGTGGTGCGACGAACGACGGAAGAAGGAAGATCTGGTGGTGGTTCCACCGCCAACGAAAGGGGACGCCAGATTCGATTTTCCGGTGGGGTTATGGCCATGGTGGTGGCTTTGGAAGTAGAGGTGGTCAGAGGGACGATGGGTTTGGTGGTCATGATGGAGGGAGAGATGGTGGCTTGGTGGTCGGAATCCATTTTCCGGCAATGGTGGTTGAAACTAAACAAGGTTCTATTCTTTTGTTTTGTGCCCTAATCTAAATTGTAATGAGAAATGAGCTTGGGCTGTATATGGGCTGGGCCTTCTCAAGGGTGCTATGGACCAGGAATTTAATTAGAATAGGCCTGGTTTGATGTGGGTTTTAATTAAAAATCAAATGGGATATTTATGGGCTGGTTCATTTGGGAATTTTAATTCTGTTTGGGTTGATTATATAGAACCATTTCTGGGCCGAGAAATAATTATATGTTCGGATCAACTAAACCGAAGAATGTTAAAATGAGCACGTTTTCATCATTATTTAATAGTATTTAAAGCTTGTTATTTTTATATTATTTTCAAGGTGTTCGGGAAGTTGGATCAACGTCGTGAACTTTGGACAAATTGGATATGGATTGGATTTAAAGAAGAAATAATGAGTTTTATCATTTGATCGTTGAATCTGGTAATCCGAAATCAATTTATGGATATTCGAGCTCTTCTCAACCTACGTTGCTTAAGATCTAATAGAATGGATAAAGAAGCGGGGAATTCCTTCATTAATGTAATTAGGTGGGTTTATAAGTTTTTTGTCTAGCTTTCTTGCGTTACAAGGCACATGCAGACCACCGTATGCAATGCGTGAATACCCAAGTCATTGCATGAAACACAACACCAAGGCCCAAGATATCGAATCCTATTTCTTCTGTGTATCAAAGTTTTGATATCACATGTCAAATGGTGAATTGAAACGAAGAGACTTCGGTTTATCGGGTGATTTATGAAGATGCGAGACACTATGTAACAAAGTTTTGATATCACAAGTCAATGGGGTGATTGTAAGGCCAAAAATGTGAATTACGATATCAAAATAACGAAACTCATTAAATATTTTATGGTCAAAGAAATAAATAAAGGGGAGAGAAATCCGGATACAAGACAAGAGTTTCGGTGCACACGTTTAATTTCAACAGGGAGGAGATATTCTATAACATTTGTCTTTTGCTATAAATAGGACTTTGTTAGTTTTATTTATGTAATACTAGTTTGAGATCCCGTGTATTACACGGGTAATTGATGAAAATTTTAAAATTTAGCCATTAAGCGAAATACAGTCAGCAACACAATTATCATATATTGTTAAAATAATGACAATTTACATTAAAATTACATGAATTACGAAACAATAATTTTGCACAAATATGTTATAAATTAGTAAAAAAAATTTTGTAGTTACATTTGTGGTTGTATTGATTAATAACTTCTTTATTAAGAATCAATATCTTTTGTCCATGTATGCTTGAAACTCTTGATAAGGCCATGCATGAATCTTAATAAAACTCTCGCATTAGTCAATATACCTTCTTTATAGGAATGTAATTGCCAGGATAAATGAAAAAGACATACTAATGTTAAAGGTCAGCTAATGACAAATATAATGTTGAAATTATGTAAATAAGTAACAGAAAGTTGGACTGCATATTTGACTTATAGTTTGACCAATATAGATGTGAATTTTAGAAATCATATGATAATCAAATTTTAATACTTACCATCATAAGTCAGAAACATAACATCAATTGATGATAGAATTTTAAGCCTATTCTGTAAAAATAAAACAAAGTACATTAACAGGGGTTGTGAATTAAATCATACTAAAGATATAATTTGTACTAAGTGTATTATTTCAAAGTTTTGTGTATAGATTTCATATTTTGAATATAAAACATACTAAGCACCTTAATTATGTACTAATAAATAGTAATGTTATTATCATAATAAATAAAAGGTAGATAAATAGGTAGGTAGTTGTCATAAGTATCTACCTTATAGAGAATATATTCTAGTAAGGCGTTTTTTTCTCGCGCCCAAACGATAACGAAAATAACACTAACACAACTTCAATTCCTTATGCAGATCGTAATCCTTGTATTCATTTAAAATAAAGATATAAAATAAACAGCTGAAATTAAAAAAGAAGATAAAAGTATGAAACTATACTCGACTCTGCAAAATAATAACAACCACCGAGCCAATAAATTTATATGTTGAATCTTTCTTTATTACTATTGACAATGCTTGCATTGATTCCATATTGCCTATTTGGCTACACACATAACAAAATCAATAAAATGTTAATCTAAAATTGGCATTTAAATAGAAATAGATTGAAAAACATAAAAATAAGATTCAATCAAGTGATTAAATTAAAAGTAACCCCTTGAGACCAAGAAATTGTATGCCTTTCTGGCTTTCTTTACACTCTGTTCCCGAGTTTCATTTAACAAGTGAAAAGAAAGGAAAGAAAACTATGAGGGGAAAAGAAAGGAAATGAAATGAAAATTGTGAATTCATTTTGTGTTCCTGAGTTTAAATTAAAGGAAAGAAAATTAAACATTTCGTGTGTTCCCGAGATGGATGGAAAAAAAAAAGAAAGTTGCATTTTTACTATTATACCTTTTATAGAGAAAATTAAATAAAAACACTCCAACATGCCAAACCGCGAACCAAACCATTGGTAACGGTTTTTGGTTTTTGCAAACCAAAACTAGACCGTAGAATTCTTAAACCGAACCAAACCAAACCGTTAACGGTTTGGTCCAGTTTAATTTCATGGTTTGGGCTCGTTTGGCGTTTTATACCAGATGTCCAAAATGACATACAATATGCATACAAATAAAGTTGTCTATAATTTCCAGATTTTAAGTAGCTGCACTACTGCACTAGTATCACAAGAAATAGAAATTACAAGTATGTGCTTGTTAACACTAATTTCATTTGACTTCAAAATTAGAGAAATTACAGCATGGCATGTGAAGGTCCCTGTATGATACATTTGACTTCAAAAGCTTGACTTCAAAACAGAACATGTTCCTTTTATGGTTTTGTGTACATTATGACATATTATATGGCATGTGAAATTACAGTATGGCATGTGAAGGTCCCTGTATGATACATTCTACATTTAGCAAACACATTCTACTAGTTTTGTATAATAAAAATGTGCTAACTCTGTATTTTGTTCATAGATAAATAATGTCATTATCTATAATGTCAAAAACCGACTACACCATCAACCCAAAAAACATAGCAAAGCCAAGAATCAATAAATGCATAAAAGTAATCACTTAACCATAACCAAAAGATAATTGTTCACAATATCCATAACAACTTACAATGTCATCTTTGCCTGAATAACAAAAAAAAACACATGGCATCTAAAGATGACAACTAATAACATCATCAAATACATAACCAACATCTACTACAAGTGCCATCTTTGCCTGAATTACCAAAAAAAACACACGGCCTCTAAAGATGTCACCATTTCCTAAGCTTACTTACTTACCATCCTTCATCATACCTTTCAGTATACCCATGCGCATCTGAAGAGGACAACTAAATAACACCCTTGCTTTTGCTTGATTGTTAGCCAAATAAAATAAGCGTCCGGTATTTCATTAGGTTCCAAACCCATTGGCCCCAATTCTTTACAAATTTCCTCACCTTTAAACTCACGATGATAAGCTCGATCAAATATTTCGTTCGTTTCTGCCAATATTTTATTACCTTCTGAAATAGCATTAGCCACATTGTCAAGGCAATTCACAAGCTTCGAGTTAAACGCTTCAGCTTCATCTTCTTGTTCTAGTTTTCTTTTTTTACTTTTACATTTTTTTGCATTTGAAGATGGCTTGGGTGGAGAAACCACAGAATCTAACACTTGAATATCATCATCAAAGTTGCATTGGTTCTCTAGAGTCACTTCTTTGGAAGCTAGTAAGTCATCCAATTCAGAAATTGTTTCTACTTTAATGTTGTCATTTTCCAGCAATCGAGCATTTCGTTCTTTAGCGATTTCAGCATGTGCACCGGATGCCCTATCCCTTCCAAACAAGTCTAGCATTTCATTGTAGTTTGACACTTTTTTCGTCTTCAACATTATAGCATCAGGCTTTGACTGTTTACAAAATAAAGATAATTAGTATTATTATAATCGGTTAAGTAATTGTTTAAGAAAAGAGCTAGAACGCTTACAGCTATTAATTTAGCCCAAACTTCGTCCTCAGCCTCAATTAGTTGAGTCTCATAATTCCATGAAAAACCACTCAATGAAGTTCCTTGAAACATATCATACCATTGAGAAAAATGGCCTTTCAATGTTTTTAAATGATGCAACAAATGATTTTTGGTAAAATGCATTTGAAGCTTTGTAGTTAGCTCCTAAATCATATTAGTGTATGCTTGTGAGGTGAATTTTCCGTTTATCCTATTGCCCTTGTCTTTTTGTGTTATCATCGCTTGAACGAATGCATCATCCATCATCTCTGTCCATTTGAAGTGTTCCTTCTTACCAGTGTTTCTAATGCCTTCTTGTTTGCTCATGATAACTTCCTACATTATAACAAAAATAAAAGGATACATTGCTTAAAAATTGAACTGCAAATGCTAAATATCATAACTATGATATATAAAAATACTAAATAACGTCAATAATTTCAAACACCAATTCTCATTTAGCAGTTAACGTGATAATAGGGGCGTATACGAGCTCGACTCGAGCTCGGCCGATTCGAGTTACTCTTTTAAAGCTCGAGCTTGGCTCGTGAGTTGCTTTTTCGAGCTCGGGTTCGACTTGTTTATTATCTATTAATCAATTTATATAAGTTTTTAATTATTTATATACACTTTTAAAAAAAATCCGTAACAGATTTGATCAATAGAAAGTATGTATATGCAACAAATAAAGATTTGAAGTTGGTTTGGTGCATAACATTATTCCCAATTGCTTCAAAATTCTTTTAGCAAGCTTAATTAACTCAGCACAAGAGAAACCATTACTAACTCAGACTAATACAATAGAATAACATGTAAAAATCAAAACAAAGTGTTGTAAAGCAAATGATAATACATGATTAGGGAAGGGTTGCTTGGGGTGTTGAGAAGAAGACATGGTGACGGCAGCTTAGGTTTAGAAACATGAACAAATATATAACCTAATACAAAAAGAAGATGACAACATGGTAATTTTAAGTTTGATTACAATGTCCAGTTTTCCTTTTCTCACGTATTCCTTCCGATTTGGAAGGAAAGAAATTGGTATCAATGTTAATAACTTTCTTTTCCTTTCTCATCCTTTCCTTAAAAAAATCTGTGAAACACCTTTCCTTCCTTATTTCTTTCACTTTCTTTTCCTTTCTATTGCTAAATGAGGCTCTGGAACAGACTGTTATGCTTTTGACCTTGAGAGTTTTTTTTTTCATAAATTGTATAACTTTAAAAAAAATAAGAATAAATCCAATTAATTATACATCTTTTATGTAATCACTAAATATTAAATCAAATTCTTGGTTGATAGTTTACAATGAACTCAAAAATTGTGCATTAAGTTGACGAAATATACCAAAAATTCAAGATTGAGGGTTTACATTACATGGGCCAATAAGAACCTTTTAAGCGAAATACCAAAAACATCCTCACCTGGATCTAATGCAAACACATCAATCATTGAAGGTAACAACAAACAAATATATTTAGGGTTTACGTTTCTTGAAAGAAAGAGAAAATCAAATCAATTTACTACCTACCATTGAAGTAAAAACATAAGGTACTAAATTGATATATTACTTGAATCAAAACGAACCATTCAAAAACCCTAAGATTTCGAAGTTATGGTTCGTTCGTTCGTACCAAAATTTTTGTAAATCAAGCAAATCGCCAAACAAAAAACAGTCAAAAGTGTGCTATTCATGAGTTTTACCTTTGAAATCAGCAGAGCTTCCGACTGTAGAGGTGGAGCTAGGGTGGGTTTGCATCTGGTTGAGTTAAATCGATCTTCAGATTTTCCATATTCTTGGAGGAAAACCACCTTGGGTTTTGGTTCTAAGACTGCCACCAAATCCCTATTAATCAACATAAACTTGAACTAATAAACAATACCCAAAGTCGCATCAATGGAAGTAAAAGGTTAATATTCAACATCCAAGTACTTCATGTTTCTTCAATGCAAAGCATAGGTAGATAACTTATGACATCTTCTTAAGTAAGCAATACTTATAAAGTGAAGCTATTAAACATATCATTTATGCTATATATACCATTTTAAAGAATAATAATTCTATAACTATTTGAGCATATAATCCAAAAACATAAGATTTAGAAACTCCATCAAATAGGCTAATAGAGTAAATTGTGTTTATCCCTCCACGTGATCCACCAACATAATAGAGTAAAATGGATTAACACTATATTGTTTTTTCTAACAGACCTATAACCAAAATAGAGTAACTCCATCAGTGAATTAGTCTAATAAAGCATATATTCAGATACTAAATGTTCTAAACAACTATCGATCACCGTATTTCATAAATGCATATACCAAAAATCTTAACAAATCCAGCGTTGAGGAACACACCTAAAGTCCTAAATTCGTGTAGCGAGATACGAAGAACACACTTGAAGGCCTAACTTTATGTAGCTTTGAATTATGTAAGAAGCCCTAACTTTATTAGATAAAGGATCCTTAAACAAATTCGTACTTCGAGATTCTGTGTTTAATTGGTATGTAAGAAACCCTAAACTTTATCATACGAAGAAGACATTTTGGAAAGAAGAGGCGGACCTTGCGATTGCGTTGAATAAAAACAAAAAAGGTTTATAACAATATATAGATCCAAAAATTAATAGTTGAGTCGGGTAAGACCCACGCGAGATCCGAAAATGAAACCATATATTGAAAATGGGTTTAAAACTATGAGGAGGGTTGAAAGAGTGACAAGTGACAACAAGTGGTATTCTTTTATTAGAGTCGATAGATACGATAAGTCGAAAACCCTAATATAATAATTACAATAAAGTATCGAAACAAATTACTATGTCGGATTCTCAATGCATCGAACATTGATTGTCTAAATAATTAAATTAAATACTTATAACAATTAACAAGCATATACGTATACGTCATGTGTCACAACTAATTAATGAATGACATGAATGTCTATCAACAAATGAAATCAAATGGAATAAAAGAAGCTTTTGTGTCAACCGACAAATAATGAAAAGGGAATATATCAAATAAGTAAACAACTATATAAAAAGAAGAGGTTCAAATGAATTTATTTGTGTTGCTGCAATACTTTCAATCTCTTAGCAAAGATGGCGCGACTTCCTTTTCTTATAAACCTTCAACGCGTAAAACACGGGATTTAGAATCCTTTACAAAAAATCAAATGATCATATAATAATCGTTTCCTTTAAA
The DNA here is from genome assembly GCF_021521415.1 of Bidens hawaiensis. Classification (NCBI taxonomy): domain Eukaryota; kingdom Viridiplantae; phylum Streptophyta; class Magnoliopsida; order Asterales; family Asteraceae; genus Bidens; species Bidens hawaiensis. The sequence goes on from NW_027506279.1 coordinate 9,294, forward strand.
CTGATACACTCTTCCCTTAAATCTGTCTAAGAGCCTTCTGTCCTCTCACCACCCTCTGTTCATCTTCAAGACAATTGAAGAAATCTTAGCCAAAGTTAACTGTTGTTGCAGAGAAAACCATAGATAGCCAGAGTCACTAACGCCGCCGTCATCACACCCCGCTTCTCTCCTACCACTTTATGCTTGTTCGCGTTAAGGACCTCCACCACCGGAAAGCACTATTGCCGCTCGTTGGAAGTCCGAAACCCAACAGTTCACCTCGATTCAAGGTAATATTATGTGCAGTTGTTAATTCGATGTTATTTTAAACGAAATTCCTTTGTCTATAAACTTGGTTTTAGTTAGAATAAAGGTTTCTGAATAATAATAATAATAATAAGTTTTCAGGTCACCATAAAACGAACGTGAACGTGAAGATGCAAGTTCCTTCCATATGAAATTTGTTTTCTAAACCTTCAACCGTAGTTTTATCAATTTAATATAAAAGTAGTATTATATAAACTAATTTAGTTGTTTTCCTTAAAAAATTCTACATATTCTTCCTGGTTGCTACTATAATATGTTTATACAAACTTAACAATGTGTGCTCTTGAATCCAAGTAAATACCAAGTAAATAAGGTGTATTTTATTTTTATGAAAATGTGATAATGTGCTATAGATATATCGGCCTATGCATCCTATTAAAATCAACTCCAACTAAGAATTAACTTTCCATGAATCAAGAGTATTTCTTTCAGATTCGGTGAGGTAAGTATTATAAGCCTACGAACTGAAGAGTAAAATTTTACAGGATTGTCAAATATTAAAAGCGAGACCATTAGTATGTAAACGCCAACAATAAACGCGAATACCAAAATATAATGTTAGTTATGATAGCATTATAGGTTCTTGTGGCGATTAATTCAAGCTTAAGGATTTTTACGATTTTATTTCTATTGCTATCGCTATCGTTAATAAGGTACGGATCCTGTGGTATTTAAATTATAGCTTAATATTGTTTTTCATCAATCTTATAGTGTACGGACTTCGTGGTCTTGCACTTTTAGCGTCATACCATGTCTTCCCCCTCATAGTATATGGGTTCTTGAGTCGTTAATCGCGTTATCATTATTGAATTATTTTATAGTATCGTGTCACCTTTATTAAATAAATTCTTTTACTTATTTATTACAAGTTGTTAAATTGATCATTGTTATATTGATAAGTGAAATCATCATGCATGATATAGAATATATTTTTATTGTACTCGTGATCGCATGTTCCTAATAGACCATTCATTGATTGAAAGTTATTGAAACCTATTGAATTGACATTGATTAATGTTATTGCCTTTTATTTGACCTTAATATCGGAGCATTTATCCACCTATGGGGACATAGGGCGTCAATCAAGGCACCATTGACGTCCTCTATCTGTTGCGGAGCGATTAGTCCACAACGTCTCTAATGAATTGATGAACCGGAAGCTTTGGGATGATGTAAAATTGTCCTAGGGTTCTTCTCTGGCTGCTGGAATAGAAGATATCTCGAATGGAGCTCAAAAACTAATTTTATATGATTTAGGTTTAATTTTCCATTTTAACTCCCTTGGCGTAGCGCGAACTACTTGTATACTGGTCCTTCGCGTAGCGCGAAGGACAAAATAGTCGGGCTCCAATTTAGCTTGCTTCGCGTAGAGAGAAGCCTTTCTTCCTGGTCCCTTCGCGTCGGGCGAATGACAAACATGCCAGGCCAACTTTGGCATTTTCTTGATTTGTGTATTGGGAAGTGTGTCAATCCAATTCCATTCTTCTAAGTCTTCATTCCAAGCTCGTAAATCATTCGAAAAGCATCCTTAGCATTCAATGACCTGAAACACGTACACACGCTTGAAATATGTGTTAAGTTTCTTCTTTTTATGGTTTTATATTGATTTTGTTACTTAACAGCCCTTTAATAACAAAATGGAGGCTACTTTGTGTTATTATCCTGTTGGTTTAGAATAAAGATATTGATATCTTAATCATTATTTTCGGCCACGCTTCTTTTTCAACCTAAAATTTTCAAGCTAAAATGGCAAAACTAAACCAAAACCGAAAAGGCCAAAACTAAATGGTTTCAAAAATTTTAGCCCAAAACCACACGGAACGGCACCACGCACACCCCAAGCCATCATCGACTGTAGAAGAAAACCGTGAACAAAGGTAATTGATTCAAGAAACCGATTATGGAAATAACTTTGTTGTATGTTTTAAATTTAACTCTTCATTATATACTTAATGTTGGCATCGTGTGATTTCAATTTTGTTTGTTGTGGTTAACTACAGATTCTATCTTAAGACGATGTTGCAATTGTCAATTCAAACTTATGTAAATCCAATTCACTATGTAAGCAGCCAAGCAGGTTGCCATTATTAAATATTGTTTTTAGGATTTTGTATGACATTTTAGTTTGCTTTTAGTAAGTATAGTACGTACTCGGTACGTTTATTTTGTACGCTTATTTTGTAATTACTGGAGAAATGAAACCTATAAAAGGGTCACTTACCCATTTCTCTAAAGAACTCCAACTCCAACTCCAACTCCAACTCCAACTCCAACAACACTCATTCATGACAACGTTTGGAAATAAAGTCTCTCTCTCTCATCTCCATTTTCTCTCTTTTACATAAACAAACTAAGATCCGAGTGTCGTTGGTGATTTCCGCTAACCAACAACACGGATTGATCCGAGTAAAGTTGTGAGATCAATCTAGAGGACCTATAAGTGGTATCAGAGCGGGTCGAATATTATGATTCAATTTTGCTCTTGATATTCGGGTTCTATTTCCGCGGTTACCCGAACCGATATGTTAAAGACCCGTTGAAGTTTGAAAATAAAGTTAGAAATAAGCGTGTTTGAAGCTTCTCCTTGTAGATCCGGATGTTCGGGAGCTACAAGTGCCAAATCCGGGCGTTTCGGAAACCGTTCCGCCATATGCCGAAAATCCGGCAACCCTGCGGTCCTTCCCGGCGTTGATTCCGAAGTTTAAGATGTAAAAATCAAACTCCGATGTGCGTGAGCGTCGGTTATTTCTGATCGGCAACTGTTGGATAAAGATGTGACCGACGGGTTTGCCGGTAACTGCTGGCAGTAGCGGTGGTGGCTGCGTTTTTCCAGCCGATATGTAGAAGAAAAGAAGAAGACGGCAGCGGCGGTGGTTTTGAACGGCGGGCGAAGAGAGCTAACGTTCAGCCGCTTAGGTTTTGTCCGCAGATAGATATCCGGCAGAGGGTTTATGAAAAAAAAATTATGACTGTTGATTTTAGGAGGTTGGTTATGGTCGGCGGTGACCTTGACGGGGGTTCGTGATGATCTGGGATGATGAAGTAGGGCGGCATTTTCCGGGTGGAAGGTCACCGGTGGCTTTGATCATGGCGGCTGTTAGAATGATGCTAGGGTTTGCATCACCTTAGTAATTAAAGATTAGGTACGACACTTTTCTGGAAATTATTAACTTCTGCCATATCCAGAGACCCAACTTGTTAATTTGTTTCTTTTAGACCGAGTTTGTTTGTTGTGGGCCAAAAACTACTTTGGAAGCTTTGATGTTATTATTGGTATGGACTGGCTCTCGAAGAATCACGCCGAAGTTATTTGCGCCAAGAAATTGATTCGCATACCTCGAGAAAATGGTGATCTTCATATTTACGGCGAGAAACCCTCCCGCGGTCTTAAACTTATGTCTTGCGCCGAAGCCAAAAGACTCATGCGGAAGAAGTGTATTGCATTCCTAGCCCATGTGGTTAAACCCGATGAAGGAAAGAAGCTTCGCGATATCCCTGTTGTGCGTGATTTTCCTGAAGTTTTTCCTGATGATCTTCCTGGTATCCCTCCCGCTCGTGAAGTCGAGTTCCGTATTGATCTTGTCCCTGGTGCTTCCCCCGTAGCCAAATCTCCTTATCGTCTTGCACCCGCTGAGATGCAAGAATTGGCCAGCCAACTTCAAGAGTTGACTGCTAAAGGATTCATTCGCCCTAGCTCTTCGCCCTGGGGTGCTCCGGTGTTGTTCGTTAAAAAGAAAGATGGATCGTTTCGCATGTGTATTGATTACCGCGAGTTGAACAAACTCACCATTAAAAACCGGTATCCCTTACCGCGTATTGACGACCTCTTTGATCAACTCCAAGGTGCCTCCTGTTTCTCGAAGATCGATCTCCGTTCTGGTTATCATCAGTTGCGTATCCGCGATGAAGATGTTCCGAAGACTGCTTTTCGTACTCGTTATGGCCATTTTGAATTCTTGGTCATGTCCTTCGGTCTAACCAACGCACCCGCCGTTTTCATGGATCTAATGAATCGGGTGTGTAGGCCTTTCTTGGATAAATTCGTGATCGTGTTTATCGATGATGTTCTGGTGTATTCTAAGACCAAGACCGAGCATGAGCAACATCTCCGATTGGTATTGCAAAAGCTTAGAGCCGAGCAACTCTATGCTAAGCTTTCCAAGTGTGAATTTTGGTCTGATGAAGTACAGTTTCTTGGTCATGTTGTAAACAAGATGGGTATTCATGTCGACCCATCCAAGATTGAAGCAATCAAGAACTGGATTACGCCATCCTCTCCTTCTGAGATCCGTTCCTTTCTGGGCTTAGCTGGTTATTACCGGCGTTTCATTTCGAACTTCTCAAAGATCGCTTTGCCTTTAACAGCTCTGACGCACAAAGGTAAACCGTATATTTGGGGCTCGAAGCAAGAAGAAGCCTTTCTAACGCTTAAGCGATTGTTGTGTGAAGCTCCTGTTCTTGCGCTACCTGAGGGTAATGATGATTTTATCGTGTATTGCGATGCATCCAACCAAGGTCTCGGTTGTGTTCTTATGCAACGAGGCAAGGTTATCGCTTACGCATCAAGGCAACTTAAGGTTCATGAAAAGAATTATACAACTCACGACCTCGAGCTTGGTGCAGTTGTTTTTGCCTTGAAGATCTGGAGACACTACCTTTATGGTACTAAGTGTATCCTCTACACTGACCATAAAAGCCTTCAGCATATCTTTGATCAAAAGGAACTTAACATGAGGCAACGCCGATGGAACGAACTCATCAGCGATTACGATTGTGAGATCCGGTATCATCCTGGTAAGGCTAATGTGGTAGCCGATGCGCTCAGCCGAAAACCCTGCCAACTTAACTGTATCTTGCCGCGCACCCAGCTTCACTTCGCGCCGATTCAAAGCAACCTTGAATCGCGTATTCGTGACGCGCAGCGCGCATCTATCAGTAATGGTAACCTTCGCGCCGAGTTAGCGTGTGGCGCGGAAGCACTCTTTGTCCCTAATCTGAGTGGAATTCTCTGCTATCTCAATCGCATCTGGATCCCTTGTGATGAGAATCTTCGCGCTGATATCCTGAGTGAAGCGCACAAATCTCGGTATTCTATTCATCCCGGCGCTGATAAGATGTACAAGGATTTGCGCATAACTTATTGGTGGCCCGGTATGAAAAAGGATATTGCTGTGTTCGTAGCTAAGTGCCTGACTTGTTCTAAAGTTAAAGCTGAACACCAACGCCCATCTGGTTTGCTCGAACAACCGGAAATTCCTACGTGGAAATGGGAAGGTATAGCGATGGACTTTATTACCAAGTTACCTTTGACAGCAAGCAAACATGATAGCATCTGGGTAATAGTGGATCGATTGACTAAATCTGCTCACTTTCTGCCCATTCGTGAAAACTACCGTGTTGAGCATCTCGCGCAGCTTTATGTCAAGGAAATTGTCTGCCGCCATGGTACTCCTTTGAGCATCATATCCGATCGCGATGGCCGTTTTATATCTCGCTTTTGGAAATCTCTCCAATCTGCTCTAGGAACTCGCTTGGACATGAGTACGGCATATCATCCTCAGACTGACGGTCAGTCTGAGCGAACTATTCAAACTCTTGAGGATATGCTCCGATCTTGTGTTCTTGATTTTGGAGGTAATTGGGATTCACACCTGCCTTTGATCGAGTTCTCTTATAATAACAGCTATCATTCCAGTATCGGTATGGCCCCATTTGAAGCACTTTACGGTCGTAAGTGCCGCTCCCCGATTTGTTGGAGCGAAGTGGGTGAAACTCAAATCACAGGACCCGAACTTGTTCAAGAGACAACCGATAAAATCGCCAAGATCCGTGATCATTTGCTGACTGCCAGAAGCCGACAGAAGAGTTACGCAGATCGTAGGCGAAAGCCTCTCGAATTTCAAGTTGGTGATCTTGTTCTCCTCAAAGTGTCGCCTTGGAAGGGTGTTGTCCGCTTTGGGAAGAAAGGTAAGCTTGCTCCTCGTTATGTTGGTCCATTCAAGATTCTCGCGCGTGTGGGAAAAGTTGCCTACAGACTTGACCTGCCGCCCGCGCTCAGTAATGTGCATCCAACGTTCCATGTATCCAATCTCAAGAAGTGTTTAGCTGACGAGAACCTTCACATTCCGCTTGATGAAGTTCAAGTTGATGAAACTATGCATTTCGTTGAGAAGCCTGTTGAGATTATGGATCGCGAGGTTAAGCAAACCAAGCGCAGTCGTATCCCTATCGTGAAAGTTCGCTGGGAGTCCAAGCGCGGAGCCGAGTTTACATGGGAAAGGGAAGATCAAATGAAGATCAAGTACCCGCACCTGTTCTCTGCGCAACCTACTTCGAGATAAATTTCGGGACGAAATTTCTTAAAGTAGGGGAGACTGTGACATCTGACCCGATCCGACCCGACCCAGGTACCCGTTTCTCTGACCCGATCTCTCTTTTATGATTTAATATTTATTTATACTTATATTTTACTTTTAATAATAATATATATTTTCCTTCCCGCCTCTTTCTCTCTCTTTCTTTCCGCCGTCCCGTCCCTCTTCTCTCTTTCCGCCTTCTGTTCCCTCTTGTCGCTGTCCCGCCCTTAAGCCTTCCTTTTTCTTCTAACTCTTTGCTTGTCCTTTGGTTCCTCCCGCCTAAGGTTGTCTGCGCAGCTCCACGCGCCAGACCCCTTACAAGGAATCCTGCGTGAAGACCACCTGTTTCAGCGATACGCGAGACGAACTCTTCTCGCAGCGCGCTAAGAATTGTAAGTCTTCTCGCAGCGCGCTAAGAACGGTAGTTCTTCCCGCGACGCGCTAAGGATTGTAGTTCTTCTCGCAGCACGCTAAGAATCGTAGTTCATCCCTCGACGCGCGAAGAATTATAGTTCTTCCCGCGGCGCGCTAGGAATTTTAGTTCCTCCCGCGGCGCGCTAAGAAATGTGATTCTTCCCGCGGCGCGCTTAGAAATGGTAGTTCTTTCCGCGACGCGTTAAGGTTGGTTCTGTCTGCCTTCGCGCTCGCGCTCTCATGACCTTCTGTGTCTGCCTTCGCGCCTTAGCCTTCTCGCGCTAAACCCTTTGAGTTTTCTTCTGTTTAATCTAGCCGTTTGCTTTTGTGTTGTCTTATCTTTTGAGCTGTTGACCTAATCTGCTTTATGTCTGAAAAGTTACTTTCGGCGCAACATGCGCGCCAACCCCATTGGTTGGCAGATAAAGTGACTGACATAATCTTTTGAGATCTGCTTTTTCCATGCTTGACCAGTACCTTTATCTGAACTGCCCATGCCTTTTTACTGTTCGCTGACAGCTTTATCTTGCCCCCTGCAGCTGCCATATCTTTTGATATCTTTTGCTTTTGGAATCTTTTGCTTTTTGAGATCTTTTCCCCTTTTCTAGGATTGTGTTCCCTAGGGTTTCTCTATAAATAATAGCATTATTTTTCCTAACACATCACACACAAACACTTAATCTCTCCTGTTCTCTTCCTCCCTTTTTGCTCTCTGCCGTTGTCCTCCTGCCGCCTCCCTCTCCGCCTCCGTCTTCCTCCGTTCTGCCCTGCTTTTCCGGTAATGTATATATGTATATATAATAATTTACTTATTAATTATGCTAACTTATAATCAAGACTTAAAACCAATCGTTAAAACAATAATCTTATTTATAGGTTAACTTGTGCTTGTTTAAAGTTGGTTCTTGCTTTATCTATCACCGCATCGTTTATCATGTGAGTTATCTCGTATCTAATCCCTTTTTATTTTAAATGCTTTGGGGTGTTCATGTGTTCATACAAAACTTGAGTCTTAAACTTGTTTACGAACTTTAGTCGCGCAGTATCCCATGTGTTGAGGACGTTTACTTGGCTGTTTATTTGTATGTGTGTATCATTAACCGCTTTGTTCGGCCTATTCCGCAGTTCCGTTGGTACCATTAGTTGAACACGGGAGACCTATCGTTTACGGTTTTCTTTGTTTACACTTGCACAGATGTTTTCTCGTTTTTATGCTCAATTGGGAGCATGGATTGAACTATGATCTATGAACTATCTTAGGCTTGATCACAATCTGATTACACCCTTATTAAACTCTAGACATACACGTGTTGCGCGCAGATTTACTGTGATTATCTATGATTATCTATTAAACTTGATTTCTCACCAACACGCAAGTGTTTGACGTTTATTTTAACACATGTTCAGGTTTGCAGTAGCTGTTTTGGAGCTTGTGGACACGTAGGACGTTTTTACTTTTGGACCTAGAATTAAAATGTATCAAGACAAGTTAATGTTGTTTAAATGTTATAATTTATAATATATTGATTTATGTTTGATTCATGTTCTTTATTTTCCCCGCTGCGCGTGCGCGATAAAATGTGTATTAATAAATATTGACACCAATAGTGTCGCGAGTAATGAAGCAATATGTGGCGCCCCGATGTATAATCCGCCTTTGGTCGGGGTGTTACAGATTGGTATCAGAGCTCGTTGACTTTAGGATAGGTGGTTAGACGTAACGGCCTAGAATACCTAAGAGTCCCTTCTCGCGCATGAGAGAAATCTCATGTTTGCGCGCTTATTGTTAATTACTCGTTATTTATGAATATGCTCGCGCTTGCGCAGTATATGATTTTATGTTTTATTTCGCGATATTTCGATTTTTGTCGAATTTCGATTTTTATTGATTTTTCTTACATATTCGTTTGTTGGGTTTGAAAATCCGAAAAGTCATGGTGATACATGAATAGTTGATTTTCAATTTCCATTTACGATTATGTTCTGAGGTTGGAGACTTGAAAAGTCATGGTGATACATGAATTGTCAACCTCCAATACTCATTTTCTTGTATATTTTATATTGAAGATTGGAAAGTCATGGTGATACATGAATCGTCAATCTCCAATACTCGTTTACTCGTATATTTTAAATTGGGAATTCGGAAAGTCATGGTGATACATGAATTGTCGATTTCTGATTCGAATTTGTTACCTTTATTAAGTCTGCATTTAGGATCATTTATTTTACTTTAACTTTTGATAGTATCTAACTCCGTGAAACCAAGCTTTATAAGATTAAAACTTTGCGCTAAAACCAAGATATTAACTAAAATTAAAATTTTTATAGAATGCCTCCGCTATCTCGCCGATTTCAGAGAAGAGAAGCCTCGCGCATGCGTAGACAGCAACGTTCCCAGGAAATGGCCGCCGCAATAGCCCAAGCTTTGAGCCAAAACAATACCAACACCACCAGTTATAACATTAAGTCCTTTAATGCGGGTAACCCTCCGAAGTTCACAGGTCTTGAAGGAGCCACCGTGATGCTCCAATGGCTTGAGAAGATTGAAAACGCTTTCCTCCACACCCAATGCCCCTCAGACAGACGAACCCTATATGCTTCCAGTGTCCTGGAATCCAGAGCGCTTACATGGTGGAATGGAGTAGCTCATGCGCGTGGCGCAGAGGCTGCTTCTAGCATGACATGGGAGGAATTCAAGGAAATTCTTACGCGAGAATTCTGCCCTCCCAACGAAGTTAAGCGCCTGGAGGAAGAATTCTGGAACTTGAAGCAATACAGCGGTGAAGCGCGCGAGTACGCGACGCGCTTCCATGAACTAAGTCTGCTTGTCCCTCACCTTGTTACCCCTTCCCGCCGAGCCATAGAGAAATTCCTTGGGGGTCTCCCCATGGAAATTCAAGATTCTGTATGGGCCAGAAACCCAGTTACCCTCTCTGACGCCATCGAATTGGCCGCTGTGCTCAGCGACAACCATGTCAGAGCAGGAACCCTGTTCCTGCGGGGAACTGAGAAGACCAAACCCACCAAGACTGTCCCTGAACCAACAGAAACCAAACCAGAACCCTCAAACCATAACCAGAAACGTAGGCGCAGACAAGCCTATGCGCTTACCAACCCGCCCATTGTCCAACAACCCATTTATCAACCCCCAGTTTACGCGCCTAACCCACTGTCAACCTACCCAGCACCTCCTGCAGTCCACAACTATGCCTTAACCAATCCCGCACTCCCTGCCCCGCCAACTAAGAAACCTTACACAGGAAACCAACCCTTTTGCCCAACCTGTAGACTTCATCACCCACCTCAAGTCCCGTGTCGACAATGTAACCGATGTGGCCGCGTAGGTCACTCCGTTGAGTACTGTAGAACCCCTCCCTCCAATCCGATTGCGCCAACACCACCAGCTTACCCGCAGAACCCACAGCCAACTTACCAAAACCCACGACCCAGATCGTGCTTTAACTGCGGTGATCCAAGTCATTTCCGGAACGCGTGCCCAAGGCTACAAGTTCAGATTACTCAAGCGAATCCGGTGAACCAAATTTCGAACCAAGTGACGCGTGGCCGAGCTTTTAACATAACCGCGCACCAAGCGCAAGCGAATAACGACGTAGTTAATGGTACATTTTTGCTTAACGGATTTTATGCATCTATGCTTTTTGATACTGGCGCCGATCGAAGTTTTATCTCTCGCGCCTTCGAGCAGAAGCTTGCGCGACCGCGCGATAACTTAAAAGAAGATTTTTCAGTTGAATTGGCTAATGGCGAAACTGTTTTAATAAACTCGGTAATTAAAGATTGCACGCTTAACCTTAACGAAAACGATTTTCTGATCGACCTCATCCCTATGCCTCTTGGAAGCTTTGATGTTATTATTGGTATGGACTGGCTCTCGAAGAATCACGCCGAAGTTATTTGCGCCAAGAAATTGATTCGCATACCTCGAGAAAATGGTGATCTTCATATTTACGGCGAGAAACCCTCCCGCGGTCTTAAACTTATGTCTTGCGCCGAAGCCAAAAGACTCATGCGGAAGAAGTGTATTGCATTCCTAGCCCATGTGGTTAAACCCGATGAAGGAAAGAAGCTTCGCGATATCCCTGTTGTGCGTGATTTTCCTGAAGTTTTTCCTGATGATCTTCCTGGTATCCCTCCCGCTCGTGAAGTCGAGTTCCGTATTGATCTTGTCCCTGGTGCTTCCCCCGTAGCCAAATCTCCTTATCGTCTTGCACCCGCTGAGATGCAAGAATTGGCCAGCCAACTTCAAGAGTTGACTGCTAAAGGATTCATTCGCCCTAGCTCTTCGCCCTGGGGTGCTCCGGTGTTGTTCGTTAAAAAGAAAGATGGATCGTTTCGCATGTGTATTGATTACCGCGAGTTGAACAAACTCACCATTAAAAACCGGTATCCCTTACCGCGTATTGACGACCTCTTTGATCAACTCCAAGGTGCCTCCTGTTTCTCGAAGATCGATCTCCGTTCTGGTTATCATCAGTTGCGTATCCGCGATGAAGATGTTCCGAAGACTGCTTTTCGTACTCGTTATGGCCATTTTGAATTCTTGGTCATGTCCTTCGGTCTAACCAACGCACCCGCCGTTTTCATGGATCTAATGAATCGGGTGTGTAGGCCTTTCTTGGATAAATTCGTGATCGTGTTTATCGATGATGTTCTGGTGTATTCTAAGACCAAGACCGAGCATGAGCAACATCTCCGATTGGTATTGCAAAAGCTTAGAGCCGAGCAACTCTATGCTAAGCTTTCCAAGTGTGAATTTTGGTCTGATGAAGTACAGTTTCTTGGTCATGTTGTAAACAAGATGGGTATTCATGTCGACCCATCCAAGATTGAAGCAATCAAGAACTGGATTACGCCATCCTCTCCTTCTGAGATCCGTTCCTTTCTGGGCTTAGCTGGTTATTACCGGCGTTTCATTTCGAACTTCTCAAAGATCGCTTTGCCTTTAACAGCTCTGACGCACAAAGGTAAACCGTATATTTGGGGCTCGAAGCAAGAAGAAGCCTTTCTAACGCTTAAGCGATTGTTGTGTGAAGCTCCTGTTCTTGCGCTACCTGAGGGTAATGATGATTTTATCGTGTATTGCGATGCATCCAACCAAGGTCTCGGTTGTGTTCTTATGCAACGAGGCAAGGTTATCGCTTACGCATCAAGGCAACTTAAGGTTCATGAAAAGAATTATACAACTCACGACCTCGAGCTTGGTGCAGTTGTTTTTGCCTTGAAGATCTGGAGACACTACCTTTATGGTACTAAGTGTATCCTCTACACTGACCATAAAAGCCTTCAGCATATCTTTGATCAAAAGGAACTTAACATGAGGCAACGCCGATGGAACGAACTCATCAGCGATTACGATTGTGAGATCCGGTATCATCCTGGTAAGGCTAATGTGGTAGCCGATGCGCTCAGCCGAAAACCCTGCCAACTTAACTGTATCTTGCCGCGCACCCAGCTTCACTTCGCGCCGATTCAAAGCAACCTTGAATCGCGTATTCGTGACGCGCAGCGCGCATCTATCAGTAATGGTAACCTTCGCGCCGAGTTAGCGTGTGGCGCGGAAGCACTCTTTGTCCCTAATCTGAGTGGAATTCTCTGCTATCTCAATCGCATCTGGATCCCTTGTGATGAGAATCTTCGCGCTGATATCCTGAGTGAAGCGCACAAATCTCGGTATTCTATTCATCCCGGCGCTGATAAGATGTACAAGGATTTGCGCATAACTTATTGGTGGCCCGGTATGAAAAAGGATATTGCTGTGTTCGTAGCTAAGTGCCTGACTTGTTCTAAAGTTAAAGCTGAACACCAACGCCCATCTGGTTTGCTCGAACAACCGGAAATTCCTACGTGGAAATGGGAAGGTATAGCGATGGACTTTATTACCAAGTTACCTTTGACAGCAAGCAAACATGATAGCATCTGGGTAATAGTGGATCGATTGACTAAATCTGCTCACTTTCTGCCCATTCGTGAAAACTACCGTGTTGAGCATCTCGCGCAGCTTTATGTCAAGGAAATTGTCTGCCGCCATGGTACTCCTTTGAGCATCATATCCGATCGCGATGGCCGTTTTATATCTCGCTTTTGGAAATCTCTCCAATCTGCTCTAGGAACTCGCTTGGACATGAGTACGGCATATCATCCTCAGACTGACGGTCAGTCTGAGCGAACTATTCAAACTCTTGAGGATATGCTCCGATCTTGTGTTCTTGATTTTGGAGGTAATTGGGATTCACACCTGCCTTTGATCGAGTTCTCTTATAATAACAGCTATCATTCCAGTATCGGTATGGCCCCATTTGAAGCACTTTACGGTCGTAAGTGCCGCTCCCCGATTTGTTGGAGCGAAGTGGGTGAAACTCAAATCACAGGACCCGAACTTGTTCAAGAGACAACCGATAAAATCGCCAAGATCCGTGATCATTTGCTGACTGCCAGAAGCCGACAGAAGAGTTACGCAGATCGTAGGCGAAAGCCTCTCGAATTTCAAGTTGGTGATCTTGTTCTCCTCAAAGTGTCGCCTTGGAAGGGTGTTGTCCGCTTTGGGAAGAAAGGTAAGCTTGCTCCTCGTTATGTTGGTCCATTCAAGATTCTCGCGCGTGTGGGAAAAGTTGCCTACAGACTTGACCTGCCGCCCGCGCTCAGTAATGTGCATCCAACGTTCCATGTATCCAATCTCAAGAAGTGTTTAGCTGACGAGAACCTTCACATTCCGCTTGATGAAGTTCAAGTTGATGAAACTATGCATTTCGTTGAGAAGCCTGTTGAGATTATGGATCGCGAGGTTAAGCAAACCAAGCGCAGTCGTATCCCTATCGTGAAAGTTCGCTGGGAGTCCAAGCGCGGAGCCGAGTTTACATGGGAAAGGGAAGATCAAATGAAGATCAAGTACCCGCACCTGTTCTCTGCGCAACCTACTTCGAGATAAATTTCGGGACGAAATTTCTTAAAGTAGGGGAGACTGTGACATCTGACCCGATCCGACCCGACCCAGGTACCCGTTTCTCTGACCCGATCTCTCTTTTATGATTTAATATTTATTTATACTTATATTTTACTTTTAATAATAATATATATTTTCCTTCCCGCCTCTTTCTCTCTCTTTCTTTCCGCCGTCCCGTCCCTCTTCTCTCTTTCCGCCTTCTGTTCCCTCTTGTCGCTGTCCCGCCCTTAAGCCTTCCTTTTTCTTCTAACTCTTTGCTTGTCCTTTGGTTCCTCCCGCCTAAGGTTGTCTGCGCAGCTCCACGCGCCAGACCCCTTACAAGGAATCCTGCGTGAAGACCACCTGTTTCAGCGATACGCGAGACGAACTCTTCTCGCAGCGCGCTAAGAATTGTAAGTCTTCTCGCAGCGCGCTAAGAACGGTAGTTCTTCCCGCGACGCGCTAAGGATTGTAGTTCTTCTCGCAGCACGCTAAGAATCGTAGTTCATCCCTCGACGCGCGAAGAATTATAGTTCTTCCCGCGGCGCGCTAGGAATTTTAGTTCCTCCCGCGGCGCGCTAAGAAATGTGATTCTTCCCGCGGCGCGCTTAGAAATGGTAGTTCTTTCCGCGACGCGTTAAGGTTGGTTCTGTCTGCCTTCGCGCTCGCGCTCTCATGACCTTCTGTGTCTGCCTTCGCGCCTTAGCCTTCTCGCGCTAAACCCTTTGAGTTTTCTTCTGTTTAATCTAGCCGTTTGCTTTTGTGTTGTCTTATCTTTTGAGCTGTTGACCTAATCTGCTTTATGTCTGAAAAGTTACTTTCGGCGCAACATGCGCGCCAACCCCATTGGTTGGCAGATAAAGTGACTGACATAATCTTTTGAGATCTGCTTTTTCCATGCTTGACCAGTACCTTTATCTGAACTGCCCATGCCTTTTTACTGTTCGCTGACAGCTTTATCTTGCCCCCTGCAGCTGCCATATCTTTTGATATCTTTTGCTTTTGGAATCTTTTGCTTTTTGAGATCTTTTCCCCTTTTCTAGGATTGTGTTCCCTAGGGTTTCTCTATAAATAATAGCATTATTTTTCCTAACACATCACACACAAACACTTAATCTCTCCTGTTCTCTTCCTCCCTTTTTGCTCTCTGCCGTTGTCCTCCTGCCGCCTCCCTCTCCGCCTCCGTCTTCCTCCGTTCTGCCCTGCTTTTCCGGTAATGTATATATGTATATATAATAATTTACTTATTAATTATGCTAACTTATAATCAAGACTTAAAACCAATCGTTAAAACAATAATCTTATTTATAGGTTAACTTGTGCTTGTTTAAAGTTGGTTCTTGCTTTATCTATCACCGCATCGTTTATCATGTGAGTTATCTCGTATCTAATCCCTTTTTATTTTAAATGCTTTGGGGTGTTCATGTGTTCATACAAAACTTGAGTCTTAAACTTGTTTACGAACTTTAGTCGCGCAGTATCCCATGTGTTGAGGACGTTTACTTGGCTGTTTATTTGTATGTGTGTATCATTAACCGCTTTGTTCGGCCTATTCCGCAGTTCCGTTGGTACCATTAGTTGAACACGGGAGACCTATCGTTTACGGTTTTCTTTGTTTACACTTGCACAGATGTTTTCTCGTTTTTATGCTCAATTGGGAGCATGGATTGAACTATGATCTATGAACTATCTTAGGCTTGATCACAATCTGATTACACCCTTGTTAAACTCTAGACATACACGTGTTGCGCGCAGATTTACTGTGATTATCTATGATTATCTATTAAACTTGATTTCTCACCAACACGCAAGTGTTTGACGTTTATTTTAACACATGTTCAGGTTTGCAGTAGCTGTTTTGGAGCTTGTGGACACGTAGGACGTTTTTACTTTTGGACCTAGAATTAAAATGTATCAAGACAAGTTAATGTTGTTTAAATGTTATAATTTATAATATATTGATTTATGTTTGATTCATGTTCTTTATTTTCCCCGCTGCGCGTGCGCGATAAAATGTGTATTAATAAATATTGACACCAATAGTGTCGCGAGTAATGAAGCAATATGTGGCGCCCCGATGTATAATCCGCCTTTGGTCGGGGTGTTACATTTAAATTATAGCTTAATATTGTTTTTCATCAATCTTATAGTGTACGGACTTCGTGGTCTTGCACTTTTAGCGTCATACCATGTCTTCCCCCTCATAGTATATGGGTTCTTGAGTCGTTAATCGCGTTATCATTATTGAATTATTTTATAGTATCGTGTCACCTTTATTAAATAAATTCTTTTACTTATTTATTACAAGTTGTTAAATTGATCATTGTTATATTGATAAGTGAAATCATCATGCATGATATAGAATATATTTTTATTGTACTCGTGATCGCATGTTCCTAATAGACCATTCATTGATTGAAAGTTATTGAAACCTATTGAATTGACATTGATTAATGTTATTGCCTTTTATTTGACCTTAATATCGGAGCATTTATCCACCTATGGGGACATAGGGCGTCAATCAAGGCACCATTGACGTCCTCTATCTGTTGCGGAGCGATTAGTCCACAACGTCTCTAATGAATTGATGAACCGGAAGCTTTGGGATGATGTAAAATTGTCCTAGGGTTCTTCTCTGGCTGCTGGAATAGAAAATATCTCGAATGGAGCTCAAAAACTAATTTTATATGATTTAGGTTTAATTTTCCATTTTAACTCCCTTGGCGTAGCGCGAACTACTTGTATACTGGTCCTTCGCGTAGCGCGAAGGACAAAATAGTCGGGCTCCAATTTAGCTTGCTTCGCGTAGAGAGAAGCCTTTCTTCCTGGTCCCTTCGCGTCGGGCGAATGACAAACATGCCAGGCCAACTTTGGCATTTTCTTGATTTGTGTATTGGGAAGTGTGTCAATCCAATTCCATTCTTCTAAGTCTTCATTCCAAGCTCGTAAATCATTCGAAAAGCATCCTTAGCATTCAATGACCTGAAACACGTACACACGCTTGAAATATGTGTTAAGTTTCTTCTTTTTATGGTTTTATATTGATTTTGTTACTTAACAGCCCTTTAATAACAAAATGGAGGCTACTTTGTGTTATTATCCTGTTGGTTTAGAATAAAGATATTGATATCTTAATCATTATTTTCGGCCACGCTTCTTTTTCAACCTAAAATTTTCAAGCTAAAATGGCAAAACTAAACCAAAACCGAAAAGGCCAAAACTAAATGGTTTCAAAAATTTTAGCCCAAAACCACACGGAACGGCACCACGCACACCCCAAGCCATCATCGACTGTAGAAGAAAACCGTGAACAAAGGTAATTGATTCAAGAAACCGATTATGGAAATAACTTTGTTGTATGTTTTAAATTTAACTCTTCATTATATACTTAATGTTGGCATCGTGTGATTTCAATTTTGTTTGTTGTGGTTAACTACAGATTCTATCTTAAGACGATGTTGCAATTGTCAATTCAAACTTATGTAAATCCAATTCACTATGTAAGCAGCCAAGCAGGTTGCCATTATTAAATATTGTTTTTAGGATTTTGTATGACATTTTAGTTTGCTTTTAGTAAGTATAGTACGTACTCGGTACGTTTATTTTGTACGCTTATTTTGTAATTACTGGAGAAATGAAACCTATAAAAGGGTCACTTACCCATTTCTCTAAAGAACTCCAACTCCAACTCCAACTCCAACAACACTCATTCATGACAACGTTTGGAAATAAAGTCTCTCTCTCTCATCTCCATTTTCTCTCTTTTACATAAACAAACTAAGATCCGAGTGTCGTTGGTGATTTCCGCTAACCAACAACACGGATTGATCCGAGTAAAGTTGTGAGATCAATCTAGAGGACCTATAAGTGGTATCAGAGCGGGTCGAATATTATGATTCAATTTTGCTCTTGATATTCGGGTTCTATTTCCGCGGTTACCCGAACCGATATGTTAAAGACCCGTTGAAGTTTGAAAATAAAGTTAGAAATAAGCGTGTTTGAAGCTTCTCCTTGTAGATCCGGATGTTCGGGAGCTACAAGTGCCAAATCCGGGCGTTTCGGAAACCGTTCCGCCATATGCCGAAAATCCGGCAACCCTGCGGTCCTTCCCGGCGTTGATTCCGAAGTTTAAGATGTAAAAATCAAACTCCGATGTGCGTGAGCGTCGGTTATTTCTGATCGGCAACTGTTGGATAAAGATGTGACCGACGGGTTTGCCGGTAACTGCTGGCAGTAGCGGTGGTGGCTGCGTTTTTCCAGCCGATATGTAGAAGAAAAGAAGAAGACGGCAGCGGCGGTGGTTTTGAACGGCGGGCGAAGAGAGCTAACGTTCAGCCGCTTAGGTTTTGTCCGCAGATAGATATCCGGCAGAGGGTTTATGAAAAAAAAATTATGACTGTTGATTTTAGGAGGTTGGTTATGGTCGGCGGTGACCTTGACGGGGGTTCGTGATGATCTGGGATGATGAAGTAGGGCGGCATTTTCCGGGTGGAAGGTCACCGGTGGCTTTGATCATGGCGGCTGTTAGAATGATGCTAGGGTTTGCATCACCTTAGTAATTAAAGATTAGGTACGACACTTTTCTGGAAATTATTAACTTCTGCCATATCCAGAGACCCAACTTGTTAATTTGTTTCTTTTAGACCGAGTTTGTTTGTTGTGGGCCAAAAACTATTATTGGATCACATGTGAGATTTTGCTTGAGCAGGATTATGAGTTATGGACTTACATGGGCCGAAAAACATCATGTCCAGATTTTTAGCTGGTTACGTGGATATTTTTTGTGGGCCGAGTAAATGGTTTATTAGAGTTGACCAAACTGAAGAAAGTCAAACTTGTTCGGGTTTTTCGTCATTATTGGACCGTGTTCAAAGCATATTATTTATATGTTATTTTCAAGGCGTTCGAGAATTGGATCTTGAAAACGTAGGCTACGAGCATCTTAGATGCTTATTTATTAAGGTGATAATTTTTGAACAAGTTGGATTTAATAGGGAATTAAATTGTCTAGCTCTCAACCTGAAAATGTGGGATACGAGTATCTGGGATACTTATTTATTAGGGGTGAGTTACTTAAATAATTTCATTCACGGAAATAATAAGCTTTGTCATTTGATCGTTGTCCCCGGTATTTCGTCAAGCTCTTCTGAACCTATATTGCTTAAGATCCGAGATGGATAAAGAAGCGAGAACGTCTTCATGAATGAATTAGGTGGACCATACCTTAAGGGGGTGATTGAAGAAGCTTCGGTTATCGGGTTGATTTGGGAAAATACGAGACACGGATTCGACAATGTTTTGAGATCACAAGTCAAGGGGGTGATTGTAACGCCAATATTTGTGACTTGCGATATCAAATTACGAAACCCATTATTTATTCATGGTCAAGATAATAATTAATGTCGGCGAGAAATACGGACACGAGAAGAGCGCTTCGGTGCACGCGTTTAACTTCAACGGGAGAAAGCTTCTAGATTGTTTTTTTAGCTATAAATAGGGACTTTATTGTTAGTTTGTGTGTGTGTTTTCCATGGTGTAAATCATCCACCCAAGGAGAGCTCACCTTGAGTGGGTCGGTTCGTGTTTAATATATTAATTCTTTTAACCTATAACGAGATCGTTCATATACTTTATATTATCTTTATATTATGTTCGATCGTTTGATTTACTGCACCCGTCTCAAGCACTTATCAAAAGCAAAGCCGTTCGTTGTCGGATCCGGTTTCGGAACCTACAGCAATAAAATACCATTTCATTGCGCATCTACAAGCATGCAACATGTACCATCAAGACCTTCTCGATTTGTTTTCGTAGCACAATTTGTGGAAGATGATGACAATAACATCAAAGCCTCATTTTCGGTTTTTGGGTCAAAATCATTAGGAGATAATAGAGATGGCCGAGTGGTTAAGAGTGTTGCATTGGGACTACTATGTAGACTTTTGCTAATGTCTACATGTTATATGGATGTGTAAAAAAATTCTGAACATAACGTGAAACAAAACACAAAAATAGTCATGTTTTAGATTTTATTACAGCCTAGTTAATAAACAAGCCACGTTTGGGTTGACTTATTTATCTCACTTAATTAAAGACCCAGCAAGTTGTTTAATTAAACAGGCTAACCGCTAACCCATTTATGACCCTATAACCCATTTAACAACCTATCAGTATGATTAACACATTTATAACTTGATTACCACTTGTAAACCTGTTTGATGCGTTTAGATTGGGTTAAGTTAAGCAGGTCATGTTATACTCATGATTTCAAGTGTGGGTTTAGGTTTAACGTTTTCAACATGAATAAAAATAAGGGTTGACCCGAACCCATTAGTCCAACACTATTGATACCAAGTAGAGAACCACAAACAATACAAGTACATTTACTGACGTGGTTCTCAGACATTAAAATTGATTATGTACTAGAACATATACACACACACCGACACACCATTATGAAATCCATATGCAAAGATCACAAGTATGCTTGGCATATGAACTTAAATCTACCAACTTTCAACCATCACAACTATGTACTGAATCTGGTATACAAACTTTGTGTTTCCTTATTCTGTTCAACTAGAAAAAGATCAAAAAACCTATATTTTGGTTCCACAATCCGAAAACTGTTACCACTTACAAGTATGCCTTGAAACTATTCAAATGAATTTAGTCACTGTAGCAGAAAGTCGCATTCCAGCTTCTGATATTTTTGTTTTCTAAGTAACCCCTTTACACTGTCCCCTCAGTTTGCTGCCAAATGAATAAAAAACAGGTTATCAAAACGACATACTAAAACAAACTTTTGAAAAATAAATAAAAACCGATTCTACCTGCTGGCCACTATAGCAACCCTGCTACAAGATTTCAAGACACTCCTTATGTACCTAACAGTTTGATTAATATGACCAACAAATTAGCCCTGCTTATCATATTACAACAAACCATCAAAAGCAAATTTATTATGAGAAGTTATGAACAAACCGCGCTCATGTAAATGATTTCATGATTCTGGATCTGGTTCCAATTTGGGGACAATTGCAGACTTTAGCTCTAGATGGGAAACCCTAACCGCACCTATAAGCCGCTCTGGCAACTCATCTGTTGTGTTTGCCTGACAAACAAAAAAGGAAAACATGTGGAGGTGTAAAAGAGTCGACCCGCTCGTGAGCGAGACTGGCTCAAGCGGTGCTTAAAAAACTCGAGCCTATAGTGAAGCTCATTTAATAAACGAGCAAACGAGCCTGGGCTTCACATTTCGACCTTGAATAGGCTTGTGAACCTTCGTTATATGAATGTTCTCTAATATTTAATTACGTAATAGATAATAGATATTGTATATTAAATTATGAAAGAAATAACTAGATAAAATTTATTATTATTTTATACATAAAAATACAATTATAGATACACAAAAATAATTATAAATGCATATAAAATAAATTAAATAATAAATAAACAATAAATTATTTGAACTCGAGATTACTCGAGCTCAGTTTGTTTACACCATTAGTTGAGCCTAAAGGGGTACACAGGGCCATCTCTGAGAATAGTTAAAATTTTTTGGGCCAAAGGTGAAAATAAATTGGTTTTGTTAGGTTTAAATAATTAAATTTTTAAATGGGCTTACTTGGTTATGATTTGGGTTGTGCAAATTTTTTTTAAAATAAAAATAGGCTTAAATGAGTTGAGTAATTGGGTTTAAACATTAAAGATACATAATCTTTTTCACAATATATATATATATTTTTAATAAAAAAATTCGGGCCTAGCGTGGTGATCGGGCCAGGGGCCGTCGAGCACCCCGCCCTCCTATGAAAGCTGGTCATGGGTATACAAAAAAAAAACCATTTTGGAAGCCAGAACTGGTTTGTAACCCGGATATGAAACCAGTTTGGCAAGAACTGGTTAGGAACGAATCCAAGCCGAATCACCAGTTTATAATCTAGTTGGGAACTGGTAAAAACCAGAAGCAGTTTGGAACCAAACAGATACTTTTCCACTTGAAAACTAAAATCCTGAGTATAATAAGCCGACTTGCAAACACATTTTATCCTATTTTATTTCTATATATAAATAAGATGCCAAATATGGTTGCAAAAATAATTTAATCTTTTTAAAAAAAAGCTATTTAAGAAGGTTTTATGCACTAGGAATGCTCTTCAAATGGCTTTCAACACATTTGACCCGTTTTCTTTTTAGTTAAATCCTAAATTAAAATGTGTATTTGATAAACATACCTGTACAAGGAAAGCCATGTCAACCACAAGGCTAGTTATAACACCAACTACAAGACCCAAGACACCATTAGCCACAGTCGAAGAGCCAATGTCAACATCAACCTGCCAAGTAGCAAAAATTTAACCAATCGTATGAGAGATTTCTCAGATGTGTGTATAAACATTAACAAAGATATAAAAAAGAATATTACTTCTAAGTAATTAGCACCACGAATATAGTTGCAGTCAACAGCTTTTCCCAAAAGACAAGGAGTACTTCCAACACTCTGTCTCACTATCCATGAACCCTATCACATCCATTAGTGACAAGTCAGCAAATGATTGAGGTGGTGAGATGAGGTGACAGAAAAGTGATCAGGTGGCAAGATGGATACCTTGGGGACTGATGGTATGAGTTTCATCCTACTATTGCGAAACTCATCATCACCATCAACAAACCTTTGCAATAGAGAGCCGGCTGCCAATTCTTTTGTCACAAAATAAAAAACCATGCTGTAGTTGGTTGAGCCAGGTACCTTCAGTATTAATATGCTATTATTAATACCACAGCATTATAAAAGTTGTTCAAATTTTTATACTTTATGACAGCTTACTTGAAGATTGTAAACCAAGCAAAATTGTCCTTTTTGAGAAGCAACCTATAGAGAAAAACATTACTGTCAAAGCAAGCATTATAATCTCTATGTATTTATAAATTTCGGATAGTTAAATTAATAAAATTAATTAAATGTTCTAGAATAAGTAGAGATTGTTAGTTTTCAAAACATTGACAATCCTAAAGCACCATTGTTTCTAAAAATAGAAAGAAAACTTAAGTGATGACTATGTCACAAGTCTACGGATGTAAATGAGTCAAGGAGGCTTCCTCAAGATTGGTTCGTTAAAAGCTCGAATTGATTCACGCTTATACGAGTTCAAGCCCCAGCACGAGTTGCTCACGAGTCACGAACCTAATATTTGTATAATTATTATTTAAAGTATTATATATATTTATATAATAATATTTATCATATGTAATATTATGATAAAAATAACTAAATAATACATACACATTATACATATAAATTCTAACTAAAAAATACATAAAAATAATTAAACTGTATTTAATTTAATTTAATTTAATTTAATTTAATTTTAAATTAATTAATAAATAATAAAGAAGCAGAGGTCGAGCTTGAAAAAACAACTCAGGAGCCAAACTTGATGTTTAGAAAAAGAACTCGAAATGAGTTGAGCTCTCGTAAATCAAAACGAGCCAAGCCTAATCAAGCTTGGGCTCGGGTCGGCTCATCTACACCCCTACACAAGTCTTTAGATTAATAATGCACCATGCTTTATTTGTCCATTACTACAATATCCACTTTATTTATTCCAAGCATAGATTCAATATTCAAGTGTTCATTAGTTGTTCATATTTGGTAATTTCAGATTTTTTTCATATGAAAATTAAATAGTCTAAAAACCTACTTGTGCGGCGCAACCCATGCGTCTAGCAACATGGTCCATTCGCTTGGTGTCTTTAAACCAGTCAACAGCAACAAGATCCATAAGGGGTTTGCCTCCCGGCATCTTTGGTCACGTTAAACAGTAAAAATTAAAAAATTAGATACAAGATTGAACATCTTAAAAACTAAAATAACAATAATGTGATGGAATAAGAAAATAACTGACCTTTGATTTATCATAGCAAAAACGCTTACTGCGGAGTTTAAAGTTGTTTCCATCAGATATGTTCCAACAATCACGACCTTTCTCATTGTCATCTCGCCGAAGATTACCCGAAAAGCAAGACAGATCAATTTCAACAACGGGTTCTTCTTCAAGGGCTTCAACATGTAAATATTATCATAAGTAAAATTCAGAAAATATAATGATTTAAAAAAAACATATCCATAATCTACCAGCCCGTCTTCTCTCCTGCTCAATTATATACTCCTGAAAATGTCAACAAAATAAGAAAATATAAGAAAGAGTACATTTACACTTTTCGTTCTTAAGTTTATGCCATTTTTCAGAAATCGTCCTTAAACTAAATAAATAACATGAAGCATCCTTTATGTTTTAACGGTGTTATCTTTTCTGTTAAGTCCAGTCATGTACATTGCACATGAGGGTACTTTCGTCATTTTACTATATTAATTAAAAAATAAAAAATATACAAAATCCTAGATTATCCACTCTCTCTCTCTCTTCTCTTCTATCATTCTCTCTCTCTCTCTCTCTCTCTGTCTACTCTCTAGAGTTTTGTATTTGCTTTTAAAAATTTTTAATTAAAAGAGTAATACGACAAGCATGCTCTAATGTGCGAAGTACATGATTGGACTCAACAAAAAAAGCCTAGTGCCCGTTAGTGGAAAGAAATAAACATGCAAATTTATTTAAACATGAAGGATGTTTCTTGCTATTTCCTTAGTTTAAGGACGATTTCTGAAAATGGTGTGTATGTGTGGTGTAAACACCAATTACCAACCTCTTCATCGGGGATTTGAAAATCTTCATCTTCATCTGAGTATTCGTCCATCATTTTTGCCACATTCTCAAGAGAATGACTTCGGTCATGAACAGAAGTCAAGTTTATCTTTTGTGACTTCTTCGTAGGAACTGTACAAGAGGCCATATTAACCATAACAGGAATTCTTTGGGGAGCAGTCCTTTCATCAGATTGTGCAAAATATTCCCGCAATCCTATTATCAAAAATAAAAGTAAATAAAGCACTTACTCATTTTAAAAACGCAATTTAATTATTGAACTTATTGTATGATATATTGCAACTAACCAGCAACACTATTTAACATTTGAAGCAGGCAATGCTGTTGAAATGAAGAAGCATAACCGACTCCCCATCCCTTTAGATCAATTTGCATAAGATGCTGGACCTGTGATCTGGGCCGTCCATTTCGGGGTTTTAAAGGGGAAATATTATAACCCCCACCTATATTATAATATTGTAATTGTAACCTGTATGGCGTGGATCTTAACACCTTAAAATCAGTTTATATGAAAGGGGAAAGAGTTTACTCTCAATATGTGCACGCACGTATCCTGGTTGTGGACCACAGTTCTCATGCTCCCTAGAGCAAAATAGTACAACTGCAGATAACAATAAACCTCAATATTTAATAATAAATAAACAAGAAAAATTAAAAAAATTATTTTGTATATGCATGGCTGCATGCACTCACCATAACTCCCATCATCATTTCGGCGCCAATACCGCACATAACAAAGGTCACGTGGCCACACAAATCTGTAACAGAAACGAAAACATAAATTGCTGTTTTAAACTTCAAATAGGTTAGAATTGACAGTCGACTTTTTAGTGTTATTGGGTTAAATGACCTTGATATATACTTATTATTCAGAGAGAAAGAGAACAGAGAGAACAAAAAAACCAAAAGAACCTTAGATACTTGATAAATGAACTTAAATACTTGAAGACAGTCTAAAAGCCCAGGAGTGATCTACACATATTCTAGAGTATTAGACTAGTCACATAATTATAATATCTAGAATGTATTCAAGTGTCATGCAATTCTCTATATATAGAGCCCCTATATAACCCTATTATACAAACGCAACCAATATACAATTTACGTTCTCTACTATTCTCTAGTTTATCTTAAGAGGTTATCTTTACCTCATCATCAGTTAAAATGATCCAAATCTGGAACATCTGTAAGTGTATGTGCATCTTTTGCAATCTATATACGTTAGACAAACACACACATACACACACTAAGAAGAAGAAGAAGAAGAAGAATTGCTGTATGTCCATCCACCAAGAAGAAGAAGAAGAAGATTGTATTACGTGAGGAACCAATCCAACTGAAGCCTGTGGTACAGAATTGCTGTATGTCCATCCACCTCCTCAACCAAGCTACCATCGAGAAAACTACAATCCCATCTGCACATGTGACAATGCAATATAGCATGTTATAAAAACCATGAGTCCAGCAATATGACATAAAACTTGAGTACACAAAAAAGGATAAAAGAAAATAGAAATAGTCATATAGAAGTATGAATATTTAAACACATAACGGATGCTTACTCAGAGCGTGTTCCATCCATGCTCATTACAAGCTCAAATATTTCTTCACAACTAGCTTCAACAATACCAACAGCCTTCATAGCCCTACTACAGCTCTTTGGCTGAAATGACATACAAAAACATATACACGTCTTTTCTGGTAATTGTGTAAATACTAGATCATATAAAAAATAACACATACAAGGAAGTCGACTTCAAGAAGCTCTTCAAAGATACGAAGTCCTACATCAAATTTTACATAGCAAAAATAATTAATGATTTAGATTTTCCATTAGAGTCAATACCTAAGTTCCTAATTTCATCAAAGACAGACTAAAGTACCGTTTTGGCATTGAAGAAGCCGCCAATGTTTCCTTGAAAATGCTTGATTGTTAGCATTCTGGCTTGCCAATGTTGAACTTTCTTGGGTCCAATCCAATATAGATTCAGGAGGGCCTATCAACAAATATTAAACAGACTAATAAAGGTGGGAAAACAAAAAATAGCCAGCATGCAGCAAATAGATGAAAAAAAAAAACAATCACCATTCCCAATGGTTGTTCTTCGCAACAAGCTTGGCCGTGATGAATCTTCTTCATCTTCAGCAGCACTGTACCTACAAATCAAGAAGTGATTGCATAAATAAAAAAAATAGCCACAGGATAGAAGAAAAATAATTAATAAAGCCCAAGTTACATATGAATTGTACTTACTGGCTTTCTTGATCCGATGAGGAAGCATTCCTTCCACTATCCATCCCAGACTTATATTCAAAATAATGGTATTTATTCCCATTGGCAGCTAGTGACTCTTGATGCTGTTAATTGTTGAGAAGTTGTTAGTTTTCACAGTAACAACCTATGTAAAAGATTAGTTTGAAAAAACATATACCTGATCAATAACAGAGTCAATTTTTTCTTTCCAGATAAGTGCCTCCTGGATGTTGAAAGCTGCCATCTAAAATAGCAATGAAAATTTTTATATAACAACAGAATACCAAACAACATGTATTATCCTTCAAGAGAAGATAAAAACTAGAGCATGTCAAATGACAAAAGACCAAGTATTTAGAACTATAAGTGTAAAACAGAATTGCAAGAAGATAAAGAGAATACTTTTGCAATTTCACTCCCGACACATATTAACAGTAACTTGAGTCACAACAATGTACCCCCTTTGACTTGGTTGAAAATTAAAGTAAAGATCATGTACCGTGATTCGATTGTACTTCTCCTTCTTGTTGTAAACTGATAACACATACACCATCTGTTGCAAAGATAATACGTGAAGTAACATCAACACTATATGGCAACAGCAGAAAGAAAGCTTTTCATTGTTCATAAACATAGATTGTAATCTCATTATGCTAGGAACATAAACAAACTTCTGAATATAAAATATACTAACAATATCCTACGGACTGAAGGAGAGAGCAATAATGATGCATACACATGTGTGTTTGTTTTTGTATGTATGACCTTTATGACAAAAGATAAAGCATAGTATGTGAACTGTGACTGAAAATCCACATGCTTCTGAAAGACAAAAGTATATTTCTTCAATAATTATGATCCACAAGGCTTAGACTTCAAATTATGATCCGTAAGGCTTATATTATAATCAAAGCTCTACACACTGAAATAAACTACAAGGAAACCAAAAAAATTATGTATGCACAGTTCTGATAATAGAAAATATATTTTTGGCTTTTCAGAACATGTAGATTTTAGATCACAGCTTACAAAAGCGAATACTTGTGAGTGACAAATGAAGCTAAAAAAGCATATGCCAACTATTAATTTCTCAAATACCAGTAGTTGACTTCATATTCTTAGTTTGTTCTTAAAGTCACATATGAACAAGAAGTTTAGATCACACACTTTCAAGTTCCAAACAAAGTATGACTTGTAAAGCAAGCAACAAAACTAATTAATAAAAACTCACATGTCCATGCTGAGTTTTCAAACCCCGGTCCTCCACTCTACAGTTGCCATCAATAACCAGCGTTTTGATCGGAACCTAGCGTAAAACAAATATACATAAATACACACCTACTAAAACTCATGGTTAACCAACATCAATCACAAATTAATGCAAAACTGAAGTTAATGATTAACAATTACCACATTATCCTGAGGCTTCCTCTTGTAATAAGCAAGCAGCCTCGAGTCGAGAACAAAATACCGCATATGCATAAAAGATCTCCCAATCTTCCTCCTCCCATACCTCACCATCCATCCATCATACACTACTTTTGAATTCGACATCTCGATCTCCTCCTCTTCGGCTATTCCGATCCTCAAATAATCAAAAACTAATCACTCATAAACCCTAAACCCCCAAATTCAACCAAACCTAAACCCTAACACTTCCAAAAGTCAAACTCAATCCGTCAATCGGTCAAATCCGCAAAGGCGATCTGCAGAATCTAACTTCACCGGTTCAATTCGACCTACAGAAGTAAAATTGAAGTGAAAATGAACGAAATACAGTAAAGAAGAAGAAGATGAAGTAACTTACGATCGGTGAATATGGCCGGCGAGTAGTTAGGATGCCGGTGGCGGTATTATATTACAGAGAGAGTATTATTATTATTATTATTATTATTATTATTATTATTATTATTATATGATGACCAACGAACGGCAGCGTGAGAATTCTGACTGAATTGGAATTTTTAATTACTAAAATTTCAAAGGAGGCCAAATTGGATGGAGATGATAATTGAGTTGGTGGTTACTGGTTAAGTGGTTAACTTATTATTATTATTATTTTGATACAAAATTAGGGTCATAATGGGGGAGGTTCAACTACAAACAACTATATAATGTGAAAAATATTATGAACAATCACATAAAATCTTGTTTGGTTTGATAGGAGGATAACCTCAATATTTAATTCCAACTTAGTAATTTACTCTGTTAGATTGTCCTTACGTTATGAATTGTCTTGACCTACTGTGTTAACATTTTTACTTGTATTTTTCTTTTTCTCTATCATTAACTCGTGATAAAATGAAGAGGATGGTTGTTTTGGGTTCTTACCATCCACGATATATCTAGTAGTGTTCCGTCCTAAACCTCTATATTTAATGAAGCATGTTGTCCATCATTACAAAACGATTAAAATAAATCTATTTAATCACAAAACCATGTGCATATATCACGTGTAAATCTACTCCTGCTCCGTATATATAATCATGATATGTGATCCATGTACGGGTAGAAACATGTTAACCATTATAAAAGATATCAAAATTAAAAAATGTTTAAATATTAATTCTGTTAGTTTTTTTGACTTATAAGTGTTAAAATTTATAGGCATCAATGTATTTTTAAAAATTGAAATATATTTTCAGGATTTAAATACTCATATTGTTATAGGTTTATTTGTGTTTTATAGCTTCGTATTCCTACTATAATAAAAAATTTATCACTATACCTATTACATTTGAATTTGATGTCTATGTCCAACATGGTGAGTGTACCCTTTGATATTTATATTTCGTTGCAAGATGTCTATCAAATCTCTTATAAATTCAATATGAAATGTCTTTTCCAAAATCAATACGTTAGAACAATATTTTTATTAGTAATATCAATATTATTTTAATTAAAGTTAACACGTCTCTAAAATTATTATTTTAATTATTGCAGTTGGCTTTCTGGCCCAATGGCTTGAGATTTTAAGGTCTCCGGTTTGAAATCTGATTAATCAAGAAGCTTTCCCACAGTGGTGTATTTTCTTCATAACGGTTTAAAGCGTCAAAATTAATATGAGTGGTTGACATCTCACCTTAGGAAAAAGAAATCATCCCTTACCTATATGTTGGAGACTTGAGATTCGATGACGTGGACCAATTAAGGATGATGCTCGTGGCCCTAACAAGATCCGGTTTATCTTGTTATTTTGCATGAGATCATTTTTCATTTGGACCCGGTTTACCTTGTTAGAGAAGGACGACCGCTCACCTTAACTTTTTTTTTTTTTTTTATTCTTTGTGAAAATCCTGATCCCCCACACCCCGAAATAAAAAAAAAATTACTGGATCCATTGTTGTTAAAACCCTATCTTATTTGAGGTGTTATGAGTTATACTTTTTGGTTCTGATTTTGTTTAATGCTTTCAATCCTGTTGTGTCGGATTCACTTAATTTTCTCCGGTGTTACCCATTTCAACAATAGTTATAACTAGTTTTTTTACCCGGCGCGTTACATCGGGGCAGCTGGCAAAAATCAATCGTTGAAAAATGGGCATTGGTAAAACCCGAGCGTTACGACGATAAGTCGACGCAAATTCAATCAGTATCGGTTGCGTTCGTCATGATATAAACACCACTGGTAAAATTTGAGCGTTAAAAACCAAAAAATTAATTCGTCAAATTAGCATATAAGAAAAAAAAACATTAAAGACGATGTTTATTTGGTTGGCAAACCCGGGCGGTGGTCAAAACCCAAGCGTTGTTGGTCCCGACTCCCGAGCATTGAGGCGGTAACTTGACATGAATTCAGTCCAAAACTGAAAAAACAAAAAAAATATAAAAATTGAGGTGGACCAACGACCATTTGGGGGGGGGGTGTCGGTAAACTTGTGCATTGGTAAAACCCGAGCGTTG
The DNA here is from genome assembly GCF_021521415.1 of Bidens hawaiensis. Taxonomy (NCBI): domain Eukaryota; kingdom Viridiplantae; phylum Streptophyta; class Magnoliopsida; order Asterales; family Asteraceae; genus Bidens; species Bidens hawaiensis. The sequence goes on from NW_027506279.1 coordinate 40,196, forward strand.
TCAGTTATAAGCATTAAATAAGGCCGCGAGTCTACTAGAACTTGTTCAGTTTCTTTCAGGTATGTTATGATACATAAACTTAAACAAAAAAAACTGGCGTTTGATCGATTTCTATTACGTTTATTATGGTAATTGAACTAAAAAAGAAAAACAAAATTCGTCAACCAATACGATGCCGCCAAGTGGCCCAATAAGCCACTTGCGACACCTAAGTTGTTCTTTATATATATAGGAATAATATAAAGATCTAAGCATTTTTCATCTACAAATTAAATCTAGATCGACAAAGCATTTTCAGTCGCAAAGCTTAGCGGTTAAAAACTCAACAGACTCAAATCCAATAACGTCTGGCTAGTGCCAATAACAAATTCGATAACAAAATTAGACGTTTTTTATAAATGTAAATAACGGATTTCATAGTGAAAAATGCGAGCAAATGACTACTATAGATGGATTTGTGATTTTTTTTAATGGTGACAATCATCGATCTTCACAAGCGAAGCTTAATAGAGACCCGGGGAGTCCCGCCCCGCCCCTAGTTTTACCCGCTTCATCCAACATTTTTGAGCCCCTGCGTTTTCCTCCAAGCTTCGCCACTATTGATCTTGTATTACGGGTGTTTTGAGCTTAACTTTAGAGATAGAATCGGTATTTTAATTGTATTTTAGTTTTCAATGTTATCTGTGTTATATCACAAAGCATTTTACATTTAATATTCAAAACGTGTTTATTATAGTACACATCAATTGAAAGGTTTGCAATATTTTTTTCAAGAGGATTAAGCAACTAAAGAATCTTAAAAATTGGTTTAATAGATAACCTACAGGTGTTACAAAGATGAAATAGTTAATTTAAATGTAGAATAAACAATCGAAGAATTAATGAATCAAAGAAACAAGCAAGGTAACTTATTGTAAGCTTCAATTCTAATGTTGAAGTTCAAACAAAATCCAATTTAAAGTTTGAACTAGATCGAGCGGTCTTGAAATATTAGTTTCATCTTAGCAGCCTCTGAGAATGCTTGAGAAGATTATTTAATGGTGTTTTTCGTGCATCTCGCAACATGTTTTTCACCTTTTCTGTCATCTGTTTTGAGCGAAGAGCAATGAAAAGTGAGTAGAGATTATATATAATTGTGAATCTTGTTCTTTCTAGGGTCAAAATTGGTGAAATTCAGTTACGCGCTTGATTCACCAGTTTGACACTAGAAAAATTAAATGGGGTTGTAATAACTATACCGAACCTGTCCAAGACTTTCGGTTGGATAGGGGACGGCTCGACGATGATTGAGTACTGTAGGAGATTTCCGACTTGCTTCTTCCTCTTTTGGTTTGCTCCTACTTCTTGTTGTCATAGTTGGCGTTGCCACTTGATGCCATCTTTTGTTAATTGTGCTTGATATGTTTGGTTCCTTAGAATTACAGCATATTAATTATAGACATATAATTAGCATCATAGTAACAAGTACAAATTAAAAATGTAGCATACTTAATTAATGAAGAAACATGATTTTGTTTTTCTTTTTTTGGTATGACCAGTGGTTTAAAAAAACCGCTTTCACATTCGCTCGTTACACAAACGAAATTAAGCCATGTCTTACAAAGATTTCACGAATTCGCTGGGGGTGTCAAGTGAATTGATCACCACACCAAGTATTTTTAAATAGATTCCCCGTAGCAAGTTTGTATGTCTTCTTTTGAACTGACGTAACCGAAACTGATGAATCCCTAAACAATATTTTCTCTTTGAATTGGTGCAAACGAAATTGATGAATTCATTTGGCACCTCAGAGAATTGTTGAAATCTTTGTCACACACACACCTTTAATTTGCTTTTGCAAAGGTGAAGAGGTATGTACCCGCCTCAACAACGAGCAAGGCGGGTCAACCCACAAGATAAACACATTATGAAGGCACAAAGCCAAAACCTATGCGCATGGCGCATACAAAACATGCTCAGGCATCATCTGCCCAGGCACACATATGCTCGCGCATCACATATGCGCGCGGCGCATCAACGTGCGGCGCATATCACATGCTCATGCATATCACATCTGCCAAGGCACACATATGCTCGCGCATCACATATGCGCACGGCGCACCAGCGCGCGGTGCATATCACATCTGCGCATGAAATATCTGCGCGTGAGAATAAAGAGAAGACCTCGCGCACCCTCAGGATTGGCGCATATCACACATGCACATAATCGACCTCGTCCTTATCCAAATCAGGATTAGGGCAACCTTGATTGTGCACGTCAGACAACCTTCCAGAAGGCATCTTTTTAAGGAGTAAGAATATGCTGATGTTGACAGCTGCCAAATGAAAGGTCGACAACTCAGCATGACACATGTGCTACCACGTGATTACAACCAACGAGAAGGCGCCAGGTGTCCCAGAGGACACGTGGCGCAGTGCGATTGAAGGAGGCCAACGAGGTTGAGCCCAACCAGTGGAAACCCTAGCACTATAAATACAGCATCAACTCCACTTTGATGGCACATTCATACTCAATCATTGACAGTTACAGGCAGTGATATTACATTCAATCATATTGAATTACATTCACTCACAGTCAGTTACATACAAACACACAGTCTCACAATCAGAGGGTATTCAGCTATTAAGCAATACTCTTGAGATTCCCTTACACACATTATCATCTTCTCCTACATTTACTGATTCTCACGCCGGAGGGTTACCCCAAAGAGGACCCCTCTGTCCCTTTCTGAGGGGTAAGTAACGGCGCTGTTCATTTTGTAGGTGGAAGAACACAGATCCAGAAGAACCATCGGTGAAATAGTATAATCACACCCGAGGAAAGTAGATCTGCTACCGGTGAGTAGATCCACGTTTCTTCATTGGCGCCATCCGTGGGAGTATTCATATACTTCTCCCCCACCGCGGCCATGTCCGCGCAGGCCGCGTCGCTCTTGTAAGGGTACTCGGATGGGTTCTTCTTCAACATGCCGTATTCATACCCATCCGTAAACCCTTCAGCTCGGCCCACCAAGCGCGCGGCAGCATTGCAGTCCATCACAAGGGCCTGAAACTCGGCGGAATATTTCATCGCCAAAGCGCAACGAGTCATGCCCTGTGACACCAGCCATTGGCGATCCTGCGCGAGGCCAGCAACAGACGTCTCGAGGGCGGGAACCTGGGAGTTTAATAACTCAACAGTTTCCTTGGTCTTTTCTAGCTCCTCCTTATCAGACGTTGCTGCCGCCAAAATTTTTTCTTTCTCCGCCTGCGCAGCATCAAGTGCTTCCTGGCTGGACGCTGCCGTCGCCAAGGCCTCATCTCTATCGGCCTGCGCGGCCGCCAACTCCTTCTTCAGGCGCGCAACCTCGCTCTCCAGTGATGATTTCTCAGTGATACTCTGGACGATAGCTTGGTCACGCGCCTCCGCCTGCTGTTCCAAGACACGCACTCTCCGCGCGTACTTGGCAACTTCGGCCTCCGCCGCCTGCTGCTTCTCCCGCGCAGCTTGGAGCTCATGCCCGCGCTTAATAAAGGCGGTGTTGGCACTTGCTCGGTTTTCGCTGAGCTCCGCCTGGAGTTTCTCAGCTCGCGCGGCGAGCATCAGAAAGGTTCCAGGCAGCCACCTTAGCCTCTCGCTGGGCTTCCACAAGAGCATCGCGTACTTTAATATAATCGCGACGAAGCTCTTGGGAAGCAGCGAAGAAAGCCGACCCAGCGAAAATATGGTCGTTCAGCAAGTCCGCGCGGGTGCGCTCCTCCTGATACCTCCTTTCAGTAGGAGGCACGGCATGAGCCCAGAAGTCCTCGCATACGCCCATGGATTGGAAGGAACTGTCTTCATTAATATTCCATCTCGGGCGGTAAACGTGGTCACTTCCCTGCAAAACACAAGAAATGTTCTAAGTCATAGAACATACTTATATGGAGGTACGCGCAGCGGAGCAACAAATTAAAACATACCTGCGGGGATGAAGCAGAAAAGTCAGCGCCAGCACCACCTGAAGTTTGCGCAGCGAACTCTTGTGGCATCGCAGGGCTGGCGCGGTCTCCCAAGGAGTCTTCAGCTTGAGCCCCCTCATCCTCCTCATCTTCTTCAATAGGCCTCTTCTCCTGCGACCTGGAGGGCTCCAAACCAGTCTCGCGGGGAGGGCTGCGCGTAGGAGGAGGCGAGGGAGGTCTCGACGCCGCCAGTTCGGCGCGCAATACGGTTTCCTGCTCCTTGGTAATCCCAATAAGGGGAGACTCAGCACTAGCAGGAGCAGGAGCAGAACCAGCGACGCCGGCAACGGCGCCAGGAGTGTCACCAGCAACTTGTGCGCCAGCTACAACTCCTATGAACAAATCAACAAGGAAATATGGTTTATGACTGAATCCAAAAGAAAAATTCAGAAGACAAATGTGCAAAACATACCTTGGCGCAATTCTGTTCGCGCGGCGAACATCGCCATAAAGTTCATTCTACCCTTTTCAGAGGGTAGAACAGGGGACTTCGAAGCAGCCCCCGGCGCAGCCTCAGCACCTTGTGGCGCCTGCGGCTGATCTGTGACCGTCGCCGGTTCTGCAAACATTCAAAGGAGCAAAGGTTTAATAACAATTCAATCAGATGAAGACAAGCAAAGTATACCTATTGCAGGCGCGGCACTGCTTCTCTCTTCAGCCGCGCGAACGGAGGAGGTGACGCCACCATACCTCAAGTGGACAGGAGGTCTGCCCACTCTCACAGGCAGGGAAGCTAAAGAAACCTTGGTGGTAAACACCTGGGTTTCCTTAGGTCCCTTCGTTTGAGCATGGGGATGAGCGACAGGGGTGTCATCTTTCTTCTGTTTCTTACTGGCCCCTGCGCCAGATTTCCCCTTAGCTTTGCGCTTTAATAGGGGCGCCTTCTCTTCCTCCTCCTCCTCCTCTTCCGCGAGCTCCAGCTCGTAGTTTTCAAGCGCATCTGCAAAAACAAGCAACAGAACTGTTAATAAACTTGGGTATTCTAAAGGAATGAGCATAAGTGCAAAGGCTTACCAGGCGCGTCACTGTCAAAGTCAAAATCCAGATCCACTGGGATGAACATGTCATCGAAGCGATCTGGGAAACCAACCTCCCCAGCGCCAAGCGCGACGGAGCCACCCTCCACTTGATCATCATAAGCGGCAAGGATATAATCCTTGGTGACTGCGCAAAAACAAGTCAAGTGATATCAGCAAAAGAATTATGTTCGCGCAGAAAAATAAATAAAGCAATGAAATAAACTTACACAACCCGTCGACTTGGATAACGGGCTCAAGCGCGCTGTCGGCCCATAGCTTACTCATGCCGACCCCCACCAGCGCCTCCTCGCAAATTTTCTTCGCGGGGGATGGTTCGGCGGTCAGTTTCTTAACCCAGGCGCCGGTTGGGTTTTTAATAACATCCGCATCCGCGGGCGCAGAATCGATCGCGCTCATCGTCATGCGGATGGGGATTACACCAGCCCTTATGTAAAAAAACCTCTCAGACCAGTCATGAAGGCTCTTGAATGAAACAGTGGAGCACTTCACCTTCTGACTGCGAGGAATAAAGGAGATCCAAGAATCTTGGATCTTGGGCTTGTAAAAAAATTGAAAGCGCCGAGGGGTGGGCTCCTCGCGCTGTGATTTGCACATGAACTCGAAATGAGTCATGCGCACAAGTCCAAACGGATGGACTTGGGATATATGAATCCCGAAAAAACGTAACACCGCGCCTACAAACCTTGTCATCGGAAGACGAAGGTTGCAGTGGGTGAAAAAATGGGTGTACAATGAAATATAGCCGGCAGGCGGGTCCGCCGCCGTTTGCCCGGCCCCAGGCAACATGCAGCCAAACAGGGTGGGAAAACCCTGAGAGGCGATGAGGCTGTCGAGATCGGCCTGCCTCAATTTGCAGGGAATTTCATTCCACCTTTTGGTGGCTTTGGTCCTCCCTACTTCCTCCGATGTGGTCTCAACAACCCTCTTCCCCTTCCCCTTTTGCTTCAATGTCGACATCACCACAGATTTCACACGGCGTCTTCGAGAGGCAATAGAGGTAATTGAGGGGTTAGACGAGTCTGAACTATCAGACATACAACTGCAGCAGCAAATAATAGAAGTTTCGAAACGATGAAAATACTCAATTCAGAATATGAAAGGCAGAAACTCGAAAATTAGCAACAATGAAGATGAAGATAAAAAATTTCCTAAGGGCCTGCTTTTATAGGCCCAAGAGAGAGAAAAGTGGTAACTGATGGGATTTCACGTGCCCCCACTCGCAGGTGTGAGCCAACGAGGGCGCGGCACGTGTCCCTAACACTGTTGAGGGGACATAAAAACGTAACGGACCTGCCACGGAGCAGAGACGCGCCCCCACTCGCAGGTGGAAACCAATGAGAGCGCGACACGTGTTCCAGACAGCTGTGCGAGGGGACATGAAAGGCAACTGTAGCACCTCGAGCACACGAAACGTCTGACACGTTTACGGCGCACGACACCACCAACCAACCACGTGTTTGGACCCTTCGTTTCAACCAAATGGATAGAACTTCGCGCAACGATGGAAACAACCAGGAAAACGACAAAACCCCATTAAAAGACCAAAATCAGTAAGTCTAATATCTATCTTACCGCGCTCGCGCGAGATAAGACACACATTAGACTGGGGGGGCTTGAAGAGGTATGTACCCGCCTCAACACCGAGCAAGGCGGGTCAACCCACAAGATAAACACATTATGAAGGCACAAAGCCAAAACCTATGCGCATGGCGCATACAAAACATGCTCAGGCATCATCTGCCCAGGCACACATATGCTCGCGCATCACATATGCGCGCGGCGCATCAACGCGCGGCGCATATCACATGCTCGTGCATATCACATCTGCCAAGGCACACATATGCTCGCGCATCACATATGCGCACGGCGCACCAGCGCGCGGCGCATATCACATCTGCGCATGAAATATCTGCGCGTGAGAATAAAGAGAAGACCTCGCGCACCCTCAGGATTGGCGCATATCACACATGCACATAATCGACCTCGTCCTTATCCAAATCAGGATTAGGGCAACCTTGATTGTGCACGTCAGACAACCTTCCAGAAGGCATCTTTTTAAGGAGTAAGAATATGCTGATGTTGACAGCTGCCAAATGAAAGGTCGACAACTCAGCATGACACATGTGCTACCACGTGATTACAACCAACGAGAAGGCGCCAGGTGTCCCAGAGGACACGTGGCGCAGTGCGATTGAAGGAGGCCAACGAGGTTGAGCCCAACCAGTGGAAACCCTAGCACTATAAATACAGCATCAACTCCACTTTGATGGCACATTCATACTCAATCATTGACAGTTACAGGCAGTGATATTACATTCAATCATATTGAATTACATTCACTCACAGTCAGTTACATACAAACACACAGTCTCACAATCAGAGGGTATTCAGCTATTAAGCAATACTCTTGAGATTCCCTTACACACATTATCATCTTCTCCTACATTTACTGATTCTCACGCCGGAGGGTTACCCCAAAGAGGACCCCTCTGTCCCTTTCTGAGGGGTAAGTAACGGCGCTGTTCATTTTGTAGGTGGAAGAACACAGATCCAGAAGAACCATCGGTGAAATAGTATAATCACACCCGAGGAAAGTAGATCTGCTACCGGTGAGTAGATCCACGTTTCTTCAAAAGGCACAAATTTCTTAGATGCACGATTGTTTTCAAAAACCATCTAAATTTTGCAAGTGATTTTTTCTAAACCACCTAATCTATAAAGAGTTCTAAGAATCATACCATTACATTGCTTCTGCTTCGGGTTGCGATGCTCGGAGATCTATCATGCTGCCATTGATCCTCAAGAACACCAGGAAGCGCCGATTCCTTGAATTATTTCATGGAAAAATTAGCATTAATTAAACAATATGTAAAACCAACATTGAAATACATAAATAAGTTAAAGCTACACATGTTTCGATTTGTTAATTACCAGAAACAACACGGTCGCACAATGCTTAACAACTTCAAGATTCATCCGAACATCATCAAGACTCCTGAATATCAACAAAGCATTCATATTGATCAACTCTTTCACTTCTCTTTAATGTCATAAAAATATAATTAAACACATTATATATATGGTATCTATTTACCTGTGTTTTTGTTCACCAAGACCAAAATAGTTAGCCAATGAGGCCATCTTCATGTCACCAGCTCGTCTACCAAACCTATCTGACAAAACCGGTAAAGAATCGATCAACGCTACAGGCTCGGGCGCAGCCCGACCAATCTCCTTAAACGCTTCCGTAATCCTTACACAATCGAACCTTCTAATATTATGCCCAGCCCATATCCTACCATTCAAAATGTTAAATATTTTATCAGCAACTTCTTCAAAAGACGGCGCGTTTATAACCGTCCCTCGAGATATCCCATGACACCTTGCGGGATTCACCCCGACCACCGACAAGTCACCCGGCCGGATCAACGTGCAATAGCTCTCGAGCTCGACTAGCTTTCGTGGGCACACCACCATCGCACCAAATTCGAGCACCCAGAACTTTTGCCCAGGATTTTTCGGAACGTTTGTTTCTAAATCGAAGAATACAATCTCATTTGACATTTCTCGAATGATTAATGATTAATTAAATAAATATAACTTATGAACTCTGATTGAGATTGATATTGAAAGATGAATGTACTGTATGTATTGTGCATATAATGTATATATACATGAAGACATGAAATGCATGTAGGGATGGTTGATTGACTTGTAGTTAAAGTTAAACAATAGTTTGAAACAATGGAGGTTTTCCAGGTAAGAAGGAACAGGAAACCTCGGATTGTGTTGTGGGTTTGTATTGAGGGGAATTTACGTTTCCTTACTGTATGTATGCTCATGTTGACGAGGAGAATGTTTTTGTGTTGTTTTTAGGTCTAAATTTACAAAAGTAGCCCTCAAATGGAAGCAAAGTGTATTCATGCAAGAAATTAGTTAACTCTTGTCTTACGTAAGTTTGAATCCTTTTGGTTTAGGTTTACCCAAAGGAGTGGATCACGTTTTTATGTTGCTTTAAAACATTCTAAAGCGTTGGTATATTCTTTGTTCAGATTTAACTTATTAAATAACACTAACTTTTTTGATTTATTTGTAAATTAAGGTATAATCACTATAAAATATTTGAAAACAAATAAAATGGGGATAACAATTAACTGGCGGGTGCAAGACTAAAATAGTGGGGAACAATTATGTTTTGAAGTTGAGTAAATATGTGTCCACAAAGTGTAACATTCATGTGTGGAGGGCCGAAATAGACAGAATTCCTACTTAGGAAACGCTTGAGCAGAGAAATCTAACGATTTTGGATAAAGCTTGTGTCTTAGCGAGTTGGGGTTGGAATCAGCGGGTAATATCACCACGGGATGTTTGTGTCACACCCCAACCTAAGGCGGAAATGCCGGGTCGTGATCCGATTGCTCACAGCTCGAAGATACTATCATAAATATAAATGACAATATCTAATTAATTATTTTGTTCAAATAACACACACAATAATCAAATACAACGATACAATTCAAATAAATAGATACAACCAATTAAATTTAAGTTTGTCTTCAATATAACCTATGGTCTTGACTAAATATCCATACTTCAATCTAAGCAACCTGCATATGCGTAGAAAATGGAGTTTGTCAACAACACATGTTGAGTGAGATGATCACCAATTTTGAAACATTAAATAACAGCATATATATATATATATAGTTGATAAATGATAAATGATAAATGCGCAAACCAACCATGTGATAATAATCAATCGAATTATAACAAACATGCATATAACCAAATCGTGTGTGCCAATGAAATCGTTGCCAAGCGAATCGGGCATTGATTACAATGACTAAGGTTGTCGTTTTACCTTTGCCAAGCGAATCGGGCTCCGATTACTAAGATGGTCGTATGATCATAATAATGAGAACCTTCTCCAAGGGGATATGCTGGACATCTCCGAACGTTATTAAGTAAACAATTAAACATGTAGCAAATAACAAATAACATTCAACTGATATTCACACAATAATTATATTTGCGATTTTGTGTATATATATAGATAGAAAATATGAATAAGTACGCATATATCCTCAAAACATTTGAAAATAGTGTATAAAAAGGGGAATGATCAAACTCACCTTAGATAGAAGGCAAGTGATTAATAAATATGATAAACGAGTAAGGTTTAAGCGAGTCATCCAATACACGTCCAACGAGATTAATGATCAAAATCTGAAACTTTGTGATATGAAACTAGAAATAAAAACAAACTTAATGCCGCTAGAATCAATCCAAACGGATGAGTAGAACTCTAGTTATGTTGATTTTAATGTTACTGACCAGAATCCGAACTTCGAGTCGGAAGTTGGGTTTTGGGCAGTAGCCTTAAAATTTAATTACGAGAAGAAAAGTCTTCTGGACCGAACATTGAATCCGACCAGAATTATGAGAAAACGAGAAGTTAAAGTTGTTGATTGTTTTACCCTTTATCAAGTTTTAAAGCAATTGACCAGTCAATACCCTTCAATCTCATAAATTGATTGAAGGTTATTGACTAGGGAATATGTATGAACAATTTTACAGTTTACAACTTACCCGGGAAGTGAAAGGATCATGAGATATAACAAGTCAAAGATCAACGTATAAGCAAAGTCAAACGTCAAGGCTTGTGTCTTTAACGAATATGCAAAAACCGAAGGGTTTGAGAATGAGCAGAGGTAGGTGATGGCTGTAGGAGATGTAGTAGGGTTAGTTTAAGGTTTACAGCAGGGAACTATGATGTGTTTATATAAGAATAGCTAAAACGAACCAAATATGGACTTTTTGGCCCGTTTAAGCAAGTATATGCGATTTAAGGAAAGAATCTTTGATTTATTCACAAAGATCTGATATTGGACAAGGGAAAACGAATTAGGAATGGTATTTTAGTTGTATGATGTTTACTTGGACCTTAATTCACTCTAACATGCCTAAAATAAATGATTTTATACCTTAAACGAACTAGAAAACGAACTAAGGCTTAAACGATCTGTGTAGGTACCCCGTCGTGCCGCGCGGCCACCTAGGGTGGTCCCGTCGCGCAGCGCCCTGGGCCACAATGGGGAAAGTTTCATTTTTTACATTTTTAGTCCCTGTAGTTTGATATTTGGTCCATTATTGAACTTTTTATGTTTTAAATAAGGATTTAGACATTATATAAAGTATGAGGGGTATAAATTGAACATTAGAAACTTAAATATATATATATATATATATATATATATATATATATATTTTAATAATGAAAATCTAAATTATTCCCAGTCGGTTTAAACGTAAACGAAAAATTCGAGATGTTACAGTTTGGTCCCGACGGTAGTTTGAGAACATATTAGTCGATGGTGTAAAATATCTCCTATTTTCGGATTTTCGGTAAGAGACGTTTTGGGGCTTCATAAGATCATCAAACTTGGAGATACCAAGACAGAGGTGTTATATGGGATAATCATAATTGCATGTTGGAGAGTCTGGAAAGCGTGTAATGAAAAGGTGTTCGATGGCAAGGATGTAAGCTTGGAAGAGATAATAGGAGATTTAAAATGCCTTAGGTTTTTTTTTAGTTCAAAAGCAGGTCCAAGTTTAGGTCATTAGATTGGTTGAGAGTTGGTGTAGATTTGAATTCATGTAATTTTTTTTTGTTTTGGCATTGTGTGTTGCGCTCTGGCTTGTGGAGGTAGCGCACGGGTGTTTGTTCTTTGTTTATAAAGTTCATAGTTTGAAAAAAAAGACGAGTCTTGATATTTTCAACCTCAACCTTGACGATGTAACTAGTTTCCAAACCACTGTCAACCTAACTGTAGGTCCTAAAAATTATCAAGCGATTCTTTAAGTTAGGGCATGTTTGCGATTGAGTTTGAAAATAAAATATTAACAAAGCTGAGGCTTTTTGTTAGCATCTTAATGGAACCATTAAGAGGTGACATCTGATTCGGTCATACTTCAAACCCCTTGATTCCAAAAAGAAAAACATCTGAATGGGTAAAGCTGGTTTGAATCAGTTAGCATTCGATTGATGTTGAATGAGAAGATGAAGATGTTTGATATGGTAAAACAGAATTAGGAAAAAAAAATTCTTGATTTATAATATATTTTCACTCAAATTTTGGTGGTGGGAGAGCTACTAAGGATGTTAAAAAAATCCGTCCGTATCCAAAATATCAGAAAATCTGAATCCGAGTTATCCAAAAATTCGGATATCTGAATTTTCATATTTGGATAGTGATTTTGAAAATTTTTGGATAGTTCAGATATCCGAACTATCCGAGATTTTTTTAATTATTAAATAATAAATATTATTTATAAAATTCGGATAAGTTTTGGATATTTTGGATAATTTTTGGATGTTCTGGACAAATTTTCAAATATTTTGGATAATTTTTGGAATATTTCAATATCTAAAATATTTTTAAATGCAGTTCTTAAATTTTTTTAATATAATCATAATTATTTTTTTTTTCAAAATTCAGATATCTGTTTCAATATCTGAATGAATATTCGAAGTTTGAATATCCAAAATTTCGGATGAATTTGGATAATGAAATCCACTATCCAAAATGTTCGGATATCCGACTTTGAACACCACTATTATTTACCTTACCAACTAACTAATCAAATATGAACCCTCCTTGGATGGATTCCTCGTTTTGCTCCTCAATTGATGTGATATCAGCGACCGTTTTCGGCTATTGCTCCCCTGATGAACAGAGAGCTAAAGCTGGACCGCTGAAGGAACCTCTTTCCATTGTTAAAGCAAGTACACTTTTACATCTCCTTTTTTAATCTTTTTCTAACTAAACTTATCATTTAAATTGTGTATTAGATATACCAACACCTTTACTGAAAATCTTGGGACCGAGTCAGATCTAATAGAACCAAACAACATCAAATTAAAAAAGTGTTTCGTAATCACAAATTTCTATTTTATTTTCACCTTTTGAAAATGTTAGAAAGCAGTTTTTTAAATGCCATAAATTTTGACTTTTTTAAAATAAATTTTTAAAAAAAAACTAATAAGTCAATAATTTATTTTCAAACTCATATTCCATTTTCTAAAATTTCAACCCATTTTTCTTCAATCCGTTAGAATTCCAGGGCAGCCGTTTACGCCCTCATTTAGTTGACTAGTTCTCGCAACATTTAGGAAAAAATGAATCGTGCACTCAAGGGTTGTGTGAGTTTCATAGGTCAAACCAATGGAGGTAACAAACCCTTTCCCTACGGAGGATACAATCCATTCAGCTTAAAGGGAAACTTTCCTCATCATAACTAAGCCGAGGTTAATGTTTTTCATCTAGGGTAATTATGTTAGATTCATCTACTTTGTTGTCTTTAATGTATAATAGGGTAGTACATCGGTTATCAAGAAGTTCGACGATCAACCTAAAGTCATAGACAATGGCAATGAGACATTTGTAAATGAAAATGAATGAAGATTCTATAGATAATGGATGGCTTATTCTATAGATTCTCTAAGCTCGTCAACCGACGCCTCCTGCCTTACCGACATCGAGCATGTAAATGGGTCCCTGTGTTAGACAAGTAACTAACGTTGAAGGTGTTACCAATGGAGGACGTGTAACAACGTTGGATGCCAACATAACCAATGTCACACATGATACTATCGTCGGTCACGTTACCAGCATAACCATACATGAAATAGATATTAGACGATAAACAGGCACTAGGCACGTTATTGGTGTAACCGATTCCAAACACGTAACGACGTCGGTTGTTGGCATGCATTGGGTGCGAGACTATATTGTCACACCCCAAACTAATGCAGAAATGTCAGGGCGCAAACTGATTCCTCAAAGTTCACAAGACACTATCATACAATATTTATGGCAATATCTAAATTATTTTATTAAATCAATCAAATACATAATTCAACCAAATATGAAATAAATTCAAAACAAATACTCATAAACATCCAACCTTGTTGTCTTTTTATTTAATAACCTAAAAGTCAAATGAACTATGTTCTTCAATCACTTCAACCATCAAAGATAAACATCCTATAATATGCATAAAAATAGGTTTATCAGCAACACATGTTGAGTAAATAATCATAGGATCTTTTTTATAATAAATATAATATATAAGAAATATTCAAATCAATATCATGAGCATCAATAATTAAATGCTGAGCAAATAACTTGTGTCGTTTGACCATTGCGTATCAAAACGGGCTTTGACTACTATAAGACAAAGTAAATACAGATAATGGTGTCGGTTGACCATTGCCTAACGAATAGGGTTATGGCTACTAAGACGGCGTATGATCATACTTACTGCGATATATTATGATTTTTCTCTTCGAATGCGAATAAAGTAAATCAATTAAACAAGTAGCAAATAAGCATTTAATGGTTCAACCACACAATATTCATGATTTGAAAGTGATGTATTAAGTATTATAAGGTACGCATAAGCAAGGCCGGCTGGAGGGTGGCACCGGTTGGACTGTCGGCCGGGGCACGTAATTTTTAGGGGCCAAAATTTTTTTATCTATATTTTTTATATATACATTTGAAAATATAAAACTTATAAAATATGAATTGCTCTTTACCATCTAATAATTATTGAGCCCGAAATTATTTTTTATCCATAATCTATTTAATTAAGTTTAAATTATTGGGCCTAAACAAAAACTAAAAACTAAAAAAAATTAAATAACAACCTTATGCAAAATAAAAGAAATAGCGGTCGATTGAAATTTCTCTTTGGTTCCTTCCTTTTTTGCGAATGCTGAACAACGGCCAACCCAGCCGACCGCCACTGTTGGTTCGTTGTTAACCACCAGGCTCCTCCACGGTTCACCAAGCTAGCCACCAAGGACCAAGCTATTTTTTTCCCCAATGCTAGGACTTAGGATAGTTTCACGAATCATTGGTTAATCATTAATTATTACGGTATTTGATTTTAATAATATATTTTTCTATATTTATTGTTATAATATTAAGCCTCGTTTAAAAAAAATTAGCTTATATATTTCGTTACTCGTTAAGGCTATGGGCCTTTTTTTTCCAGTACGGCCGAGGTATTAAAATCCTCGAAGACGGCCCTGGGCATAAGGTCCCCCAAAGATTGTTTAAAAACAGTAAAAGAGGGGAGTGATTACTCACCTTAATTAATAGGCGAGACAAATAATAAAATAAGAACTAAACGAAGCTCGAGTCTTTAATGTGCTGATTGATCCATCACAAACAAACCTGGAACTTTGAGACGATAAAATAGAATTAAAATGGAGAACATAGCCGCTGGAATTAGGTCAAATGGATTAATAAAACTCAAGATATGAAGTTTTTAATATTTAAGTGAGCTGATAATGTTCAGAATCTAAACTTCGAATCTGAAGTTGGGTTTTGTCCAGCACACTCAAAGTTTCATGACAAACATAAAAGTCTTCTGGCCTAAAAGCTAGTTTTAACCAAAAGTAGTAGTAATAAAAAAAGTATCAAAACTAACTTTTTTAACCCTAAATTGGTCGGGATCAAATTGATCAACCAAACTCCATAAATCGGTAAAATTGATTGAGTAGTTTTGTTAGTTAGGTAAAAATAAACGTTTTATCAGAAGACAACTTACCCGAAAAGGCAAAGGAACTATGAGAAAAGACGAGTAAAAGGTTCTTGAGCCTTAAAAGTCAAACCATATAATGAAGATTCTTGAAGAAAAATCACAAACACCATATGCATGAAAATTAGAGATGGAGACTGATGTTACAGAAATATTTAGGGTTTTGGAGACTAGGGTTTTAAAGAAAATAGTTTAAATTCGTTTATTAATAGTACAATAAGTAGACAGGCTCGTTTTGAAAGTAAATCAAACAATAAATGACAAAATCGGGCCTTTTAACAATCAAAATTGTTTTTTTATTTTTTAGGGAATGAACTTGGATGTTTAACAAGACCAAATAATAATTTCTTGGGGCTTAATATTCGTTATTTGGTTCAAAAATAGGAAATTTTGATGATTAAAACGAAAAAGAAAATATTTTGCTAATCTGGCTGTCGGTGGCGCTATGCGACAAACATATGGCCAATCCCGTCGCGTAGCGCGACGGGTGTATTTTTGCAGTATTTTCAAAATGTCATAATTAGTCCTTGAACTTCTATAAATGAGTTTTTAACCATTTTAAGTGATTTTAAAGGTGAAAATAGATCCAAAATATCTATTTAACATTATTAAATATTTTTAATAAAATATATAACTCGGAAATTTAAATGGGTTGAGTTTTCGACTCTTTAAAATTCACGAATGTTATGTGTATCGGGAATAGACTTTTGTATCTGAATCATAATGAACCCAGTGGATGGGGTGTTTGGGAGATTCCTTTTAGTTTTTGTGAAATCCTTTAAGCTAACGAATGAGAAGGAATAATTTAAATATTAAGAATGAAAATGGTTGTCACACACAGCTTTCATTATTCATTATTGTCTAATTCTTTGTGCATAGGGGTGGTGGGGTAACCCAAGTACTACCTCGAATCAACCAAAGCCATACACTCCAATAAGTTCATCCGATTACTTATATTTGATCCCAAGTACCCAGGCCACTACTCGATTTGGCCGGGGTGGTTTACCCACTGAAGTATCTGGGGCACTAGAGGCGGATTCAGTTCTTAGCTAGGGTGAGCCGATGTCCATCGTCTATCTGCTAGAGTACTGTGTTTGCTTGTATGCTTTAGTATATGATGATCCAACAATCAGACTATGCCCACCGTCTGCCTGCCTGCTAGAGTATCGTGTTTACTGGTATGCATTAGTATATGATGAGTCAACAATCATTCAGTGTGCATCATCCACTGACTTTATGGCGCGTCAAATATCATACTGAACTAAGATCTAACTATGGCATGTCTAGGAAGTTTTTTTTTTCCAATCGGTTCGCAGCAATTGCAACATTCTCCAGTGATTTTTTTGTAGCTTGGACGAAGGGTATGAAAGAGAAACATGATGCTTTTGCTTTATGTTATTTGAGATTTCAAATGTTTCTTTCACACGCGATGGGACCCCCGACCATCCTCGCGCGCATCATTTGGCCAACATATGATCGTTAGATACCCCAACGGCTAGTCTTTTTTAAAGAAAACTAATTATTTATATTATAAAACACGCACACACACACACACATATAAACAAACCGTTAATTCTCAAAACATTTAAACAAACCCATTTCAACCAAAACAAAACCATTCCAACCAAAAATTAGGTTAGGGCACGTTTGGGATTGAGTTTGAAAATAAAATGTTGACAAAGTCAAGGCTGTTTGTTTAGATCTCAATGGAACCGAGAGCTAAAGTTCGACTTAAAGATGCATGTTTCCGTTGTTAAAGCAAGTATGCATTTATATCACCATTTTAATCCGTTTCTACCTAAACTTATCATTTAAATTATGTATTAGACATACTAATACCTTACCCGGCTTATCTGGAAATCTTGGGACCGAGTCAAATCTGATAGAACCAAATAGCCCCGAATTAAAAAAGTGTTTGGCAATCACAAAATTCTATTTTATTTTCGCCTTTTGAAAATGTTAGAAAGTTGTTTTTTAAACGCCATAAATTCTGACTTTTTTGAAATATTTTTATTGAAAAAAACTAATAAGTCAATAATTTATTTTCAAACTCAATCCCAAACATGTAACATTTTGGATTTTTCGTACTCATATCTGTATTCGTTTATCGCGTTACGAACCTTATTCGGATCTTTCTTATTAATAAAGTTATGCATTTATTAATGAAATAATTATTTTTTTCTTAGTTTATAATTTCTTAACTTTCATTTGTGCCAAATAGCACTTAGAAATTCTTAAAATCGCTTAAAACGGCTTAAAAATGCCTTTTTGGAACTACATGGACTAAAACTGTTAAAAGTTGAAAGTTTGGTGAAGCAGCACCTTCACGCGGCGCGAAGATGTCAGCCTTGCATCTTAGCGCGGCACGAAGATGTCACCAGATCAGCCATTTTCGTTCCAGATCTTCGTTTAATGCTAAATCTTTCCTAAATCAACCCTAAATCACGAAAATTGAGCACCAAGTTATTGTATCTGCTAGGGAATGATGTCTAGGTTCATACTCTATAATTATATCAATTTATCGATGGATTCAAGACTCGATTTCATCTTTAATTGTATGATTTGGTTATCAAAATTGACCCGTTTCTTGTCCAACAAGTTGGTTTAACATCTATATAAACACATTATAATTCCAAACCCTAATGTTTACTGCAACTAAGCATTCTCAGCCGTCACATACCCTATACCCGACGTTTTCTTGCTCGTTTTTGCTTGTTTACTTGAAGACTAAGAGCTGAAGTTTGACTTTGACATTCGTTAAACCTTTGACCTCGATTTCTCGCTAAAACAAACATCATCCGGTTAAGTTGTAAACTGATCAAACGTTCATTAATACTCCCTTGTCAATAATCCTCAATCAATTTATGAGATTGAGGGGTATTGACGGGTCAATTAGAGTCAAACAGGTTTAAGGGCAAAATAGTCAATAACTTTGACTATCCTTTTTCTTATACTTCTGGTCAGATTCAACGTTCGGTCCAGAAGACTTTTATTCTGGTAACGAAATTTTAAGGCTATTGACCAAAAGCTGACTTCCGACTCGTTGTTCGGATTCTGGTAAGTACCAACTCGCTTAAATATTAAATATAACATAATTTGAGTTCTAAATGTCCGTTTGGATTGATTGCAGCGGCCACAAGTTCATTTTTACTTGTATTATCATATCTCAAAAATTTCAGATTCTGATTGTATATATCATTTGACGTGTAGTGGACGACTCGCTTATTCGTTAGCTCGTTTAATCGCATTTATTAATCGCTTATCATTAATCTAAGGTCAGTTTTATCATTCCCCTATTTTACTCAATTTTCACAACGTTTGGGGACAGATGCGTATATCATATTATACATATATAACAAAAATAGCAAACGTGTAATTGTGTGTGATTAATCAAATATACTTGTTATGTGCTTACTTGTTTATGGGCGCATTCGTGCTCGGAGAGGTCCCGCTTATTTCCACGTATTGGGTTCTCATATTATTGACCAACTCCCGATTTTCTTGGCAACGGTCTTACTATTATTTGCTCATGGTTGATTTACCGGCGCCCGATTCGCTTGGCAATGGTTTAATCGACAACTTATTTGCTCATGGTTTGATTTTATTATCGCATTTATTACGTTTTGCTTATTTCTTTTATTTATTATATTAACATTATTTTATTGCAAAACTGGTGATAAACTCACTCAACATGTGTTCTTGACAAGCTCTGTTTTCTACGCATATATAGGTTGCTATTGAATTGAAGTTGAAGTATGGACATTTAGAAAGACCTTAGGGTTTATCAAAGACAAACATAATATAAATTTTTTATATTTACTTGTTTGAATTGTTTTGCTATATTTGGATATTGTGTGTACATTTGAAATAAAATAATTAAATACATATTGTCACATTTATATTATGATAGTATCTTCGAGCTGTGAGCAATCGGATCACGCCCCGACATTTCGTCTTAGGTTGGGGTGCGACAGATTGGTATCAGAGCCGAAGGTTTTAAGATAGGTCATTAGAAATTGTCCTAGTCATATGCTAGGACCCTATACGTGCTTATCTAAACTGCCTTATGTGCTATGTAATTGTTTACAGCTTAATTAGATTAATTATTTTATTGTATTGTATCTTATTTATTTATTGCACGCACACACGAATCCGAGGTTACGCCTCACTTTCAAAATATTTTTAATCCTCTTATTTTTGGTAGATTGCCTTTTAATGTGGGAAAATTCCTTAAGAATTGCCGTGTTTTGTTTTGCTCCATCACCTTGAAGCATGGGAGTATGACAAATGTCGTACAATCATAACTTTAAGTGGTACACATAACCGGCTAAACGGTTGTGTGGTAAACATAACCGGCTAGACGGTTACACTCCAAATTGTATTTTTAATCATTTTAAAATGCTTAGTTGGGTGAAAAATCCATGGGCACTCCAACTATTCATTTCTTAAACAGTTTTCAATTTGATTTTTGGTTGGAACATATTGTCCAGGGTGGTTCCCGAGATATACCAACTACTAATCTTTGATTCGTTGATTTGAAATTTAGTTGGGTCGGTTAAATGTCATGTAACGCTCATGGTCCGATCAACTCCATTGATTTGATAATTCGTAGTTGGGTCAGTTAAACGCCATGTAACGCTCATGGGCTGAACACTCAATTGTTTATTACCCTTTATTTTAGTTGGGCCATTCAAATTGCCATGGAAAACTCATGGGAGGCCAACTCATGGAATATGTTTCGTTATTTTATTTGGGATCTCGAGCTACCATGGGAAGCCCATGGAAAGCCCAACCCAATAACATTTTACTTTTGAAATTTTTATAAACATTATTTATTAAATTAAATATCTAAAAAATTATTCACATTATTTTAAATCCCGACTCGTCCTCGAGTCATCACTTGCACAATTTTATTTAGGTACACTTCTCTACTATCTGACATCAACTTATTCACACAACTTACCCATCATTTCATAAGAATTTCATCTTTGGTTCTCATAGAATGTCTTCCCTAGAAAATCATCGTCGTAATGAACGTCGTCCGTCGACTGCTCGTGATCGCCATTTGACTGCTAGGATCACTAAGGAAATTGCTGCTGCTATGCTTGGGATTGCTACGACTGTGCCTTGGGAGGAATTCAAGGAAGCTATTGCTCTTGCTGCCTCACTTCTCGATGACCCTATTAGAGATGGACCCTACCTCGCAAGGACGCTAACCCTACCTCTGAAAACTCCAACATCGAATCCTCAACTGATGCTAAGGCAAAATCCAAACCCACTCCGCGCAATGACAACTCTTCTCACCACAAACGTAAATCTAACTACCAAAATATCCCTAACAAGAAACCTTATACCGGACCTTTCCCATTATGATTTACTTGTAACTATCATCATCTGACCCAATCCTCGTGCCGACTTTGCACCCAATGCAACCTTTATGGTCACCTTGCTAACACTTGCCATATACCGCCCGGTACTCAAGGTGCTCCACAACGATCTGTTCCGCCTACCCCTAGAATCACTACTACCCCGTATGTAACACCCCGGCTAAAGCGGAAAACGCCCAAGTGTGACGTACAGATTACTCAAACTCACGTGGCACTATTAAGTGACCATAATAACATTAATTTTAAATAGCCAAGTACACAAGTTCAATCAAGTAAACAATACAAGTTTAAATCAAAGATGAACAATAATAAAAACAAATGTCTCGTTTATTAAATAACCTAGGTATTCTAAGCGTCTTCTATTCCTTCATCCTCTTTTCACGGTACCTATAACATATGTATAAAATATAGTCAGCTATAAATATAGCTGGTGAGATTTCCACAGTTTAAATACTACTTAAAATCCATTAAATTCCATGAAAAACTTGTGAAAATCACATAAGGGTTCTTTACACTCGATGCAATGGACCTGAGTGTAAAGAACAAACGAACATCCTTTCCAGTTGGGGCTACCAACGTACTGGGATAATGAGGTCCCTTTCCCACTCGATACAAATGGACCTGAGTGCAAAGGGGGCGTATGATCATACTAAATGAGGCAACCACTTGAATTCCACGTATATAGCAATTAAACAAATAAGCATACAAGTCCATGATTGAATTGTAGTTTATAAGTAAAAGTAATAATACTTGAAATTTTATAGTGGATACATAAGCCACCCCAAAACATTAAAACATTTAAAAAGGGGTTGTGAAAACGCACCTTAATGATTGAGGCAAAAAGGGAATAAGTACTTGAAAGCGTTTGAGAATAATCACAACCGAACTCGTCACGTAAGCCGAGCAAGCGATCCGCGCTAACTAAATTGAGTAAAAACAAGACATAATCGATAGTCGTACGTGGTTGTTTTTAATGTCTAACTTATAAGCAGTTATTTTATATTATTTTATATTCTTTGATTATATATTATTATTTATGTTTTAATGAAAATAGGTTATTAATATGATTTAAGTATTTTAACAGCGAGAAAGCGAAGTTTATATGTTCGAAAATCTTGAACTATTGAATATAAGTTACAATTATAATTATTGCGTTGCCAAAACGATTTTGAGGAATTTAAAGTTTACTTTACGTTTAATAATCAATTTTTAATAGTGGCTTACAAAAACGAGAAACTTGGTTTTTAAGTTTAAAATGGTGAGATATATTTTATAGTTAATCTACATAATTTTTCTTTAATTTAAAAAGGTTTTTATAAATTTATTTTGATTTTTAATTGATTAAAAAGGTTAATTAATATTAATAAACTGATATTAAATAATAAAAAAAAATATTGTCTGACCCGGGTTTCAAACCCGGGTCCTTATGTTGTAAACTCTGTGTGTTAACCAGTTTCTCTAGGCTTCATATTCATTTTGAATACCGTTTTAATTATATATATATATATATATATATATATATATATTAACAGATTGTAATGGTTTTAATTATTACAAATAATAATACTAACAGGTTATATAAAAAAGAATCGCGCTTGACCCGGGTTTCGAATTCGGGTCTGGTGCTTTACAACACACAGACATAACCAACTGAGCTACATGAAACATTCGTTAAAGGCTTAAGAAAACATATATATATATATATATATATATATATGTATATATATATATAATATTTCAGGCTCTTCTTCAAGATGAACCCTAGAATGCAATTGAGTAATCCGTTCCATGTTTGTCCAATTAAGTTTAGGGGTTTTGATTACAGGTTAAACGACATTAGAATCCATATATCAATTACCTTATAATGTTTTTATTTGGCCGAGATTAAGGTCGTCGGAAAATTAACAAAAAACTCCCAATTACAGAGAAATCCGTGTATTAGAGGGGGATTGGAGAGAATGAGCAAGTTGTAATGAAGCTTAGGGTCCTATAAACTATCAATTATAGTGTGTACGCGTTAACTCCATAAATGGTGAATCCCGTGAAATCCGGCGACGATTACGGGTCAATCCGCGGTGAATAAACGCAATTAAGTTGTTGGATATTGTTTAGTATTGACGGCAAATCGTTTTTATATATTTAATTTGGGTTAAAATACGTTAAACGGGGATTGGCCTACCTCTGGCGCCGATTCCGGCGGCCGGAGGTGTGGCCGGAAAAGCGTGGGGTGGTGGGGTGCGGGTAGGGTTAGTTTATATTATTTAATATATTATATTTTGAATAATTTACATTCAGGTCCCTCAAGTTTCAATAACCATTTAAATGATAATGTAAATGCCTTTTAAGTCAAATATAGTTTTTGGAGTTTACACTTTCAACCCTAAACTTTATAATTAGATTAAATAGTTTTCGGTTTTATATTATTTACGCGCTTAACCCGTACGGCTCGATTACTTTAAGGCTTGGAAATTTATAAACACTTGAATAACAACGAACATCGAATATTGAACAGTAAATGTCGGGGATACTTTATTAATGATAAATAATACAACGAAATGACCCAACAGGTCGGGTTTACAAACACAAATACGAATCGAAAATTGACGAATGTCACAGCATTCCCTAATTTTGAAATTTTCGTCCCAAATTAGGCTAAAGAATCCGTATCAAACAAATGGGGATACTTAGTTCGCATTTGGTCTACCCGCTCACAAGTAAATTCAGCGCCTCGTTTAGATTCCCAACGAACCTTTACCAAAGGTATACGGCTACGTTTGGTCTCTTTGTCCATGCGGTCCATGATTTCAACCGACTTCTCAACAAAATGCGTAGACTCATCGATGTGCACTTCGTCAAGTGGTATGTGGAGATTTTCCTCGGATAAGCATTTTTTAAGATTCGACACATGAAACGTCGGATGAATATTCGCGAGTTCTTGCAGAAGTTCAAGAGTATAGGCCACGCTACCAACACGATCGAGAATTTTGAAAGGTCTAACATATCGAGAATATAGTTTACCTTTCTTACCGAAACGAACAACACCCTTCCAAGAAGATACCTTGAGAAGGACACGATCACCAACATAGAACTCAAGAGGTCGTCGACGATTATCCACGTAGCTCTTTTGGCGACTACGAGTGGCTAAAAGATTTTGTCGAATTTGCGCAATTCTATCAGTGGTCTCTTGGACTAGTTCGGGACCGGTGATTTGGGTTTCACCAATCTCATTCCAACAAATCGGAGAGCGACACTTACGACCATAGAGTGCTTCAAATGGAGCCATACCGATGCTCGTTTGAAAACTGTTATTGTAGGAGAACTCAATCAAATGAAGATGATAATCCTAGTTTCCACCAAAATCCAAAACACAAGACCTAAGCATATCCTCAAGCGTTTGAATTGTTCGCTCAGATTGGCCATCGGTTTGAGGGTGATAGGCGGTGCTAAGGTCTAAACGAGTTCCCAACGCAGTTTGCAAAGATGACCAAAAGCGAGAAGTAAAACGACTATCACGGTCGGAAATAATACGCAAGGGTACACCATGACGACACACGATACGTTGAAGATAGATTTGAGCGAGTTGATTAACCGAGAACTTTTCATTGATCGGAATGAAGTGCGCGGACTTAGTCAAACGGTCAACAATAACCCAAATTCCATCGTGGCGGTTTCGAGTGGTTGGGAGTTTGAATATGAAATCCATGGTCACATCTTCCCATTTTCAAATCGGGATGTGCGGTTGCACGAGTAAACCAGATGGTCGCTGATGCTCGGCTTTAACTTTTGTGCAAGTAAGGCACTTTGCGACGTACAATGCATTGTCTTTCTTCATACCTGTCCACCAAAATGTGGACCGTAAGTCGAAATACATCTTATCCGCACCGGGATGAATAGAATATCGTGACTTATGAGCTTCGTCCATAATGAAAGTACGAAGATCGTCACGATTGGGAACCCACAAATGATTAAGGTAATACAACAAACCATCACGCTTAGTTTCGAGTTGAAGCTCCGCGCCACAGGACATTTCGTCATGCATATTACCCTCGGTGACCGAGACATGTTGGGCTTCAAAGATTTAGAGTTGGAGATCTGTTTGGACGGTCACACTATGAAGCAAGATTGATTTCACATGAGTATTTAGGCTAAGTGCATCGGCTACAACATTCGCTTTACCGGGGTATGATCGATGTTGAAAGATCAATCAAAAACATTTATAAAAATTACCTTCACTAGCTAGGGCAAGTAAGGTGTCGAATCCAAAGGGAATCAGTGGAAAGTGCTAATCGAGCTTAATGTTTAATAAATAATTATGCTAGGCGGGCAAACGAGGTCAAGCAGATTAAATATTAATTTAGTTGTGAAATAATTAAAAGAAAAGTAACCAAACTCCAGGTTTCAGGTTGTGAAGCAACTAGACCAATTGATTAAACTTATTTGGAAAACTCGTTTGCTTACACCTATAATCAAAAGACTAGATATTTGACCTTATTGATTGACAAAACTTGATCTGAACAATTGGTTTGGTTGAATAATAACCTAATTGATTACCAGTTTTAGGATTTGATAAATGTAAGTGATTTAATGGCTAGAGATAAATGGGTCAATGACTCTAAGAACCTAATCCTAAAAGTTGATGACTACAAATCAATTAACTGATAAAATCACAAAACATTCAATTACGAAAAACTGTTGAATGCACAAACAAACGCAAAAGATTAATCAACCGAATGACTAATCAACTATAGTTCCAATGCAAAGATTCAAAATACAAAAGGTCTTGCTTACAAACACAACCCTACTCCCGGAGATGGTCACAGAAGCTTTAGCCTTGCATCTTCATCTTGAATAGCTTGATTATGGTGTGGAAGGATGAAATCATGGATGGTTGTGGTGATTAGTAGGTATTGGGATGGTGGAAAATGGCTTCCTAATACCCAAAAACGGCTGGGAGAGCTTCCCTTTTCGTAACCCTAAGGTTATATTTATATATGGAGGCAAAAACCTAAAATCCGCGTCTTTTTACGAGCTAGGCCGCAATTTGTGCTCAGAGGACCACAACTTGCGGCCTCCTTTACCAAAATTCCCTGATCTGCGCCCCTGCATGCGACCTCTCTTACCAGACAGGACCACAAATTGCGGTCCTTACAGCACATTTGCGGCCTGTATGGTCTTCTTCATTTTTTCTCCATATCTTGACTATCAGCCTCATTCATCTTCGTTCTAACTTTCAAGTATCATCCTAATAGTCTCCATTAAGCTCCATTTGGCTCCATTAAGCACAAACACACCTGCAATCATAAAAGATCTCAAAGTAATCGTGTTTGATATATATAAATAGCTAAAACACACGATATTAGACATTAAAAACGCATTCTTTTACCCACTCCTCAGGGTGATAGCGAATTTCACTGTCGTAATCACTAACTAATTCGGCCTATCGACGTTGCCGCATGTTCAAATCCTTTAGGTCAAAAATGTGTTGAAGACTCTTGTGGTCGGTGAATACCACATTTTGTGCCATAAAGGTAATGTCTCCAAATTTCAACGCAAAAACAACATCACCGAGCTCGAGATTATGCGTCGTGTAATTCCGTTCATGAACTTTGAGTTGCCATGAAGCGTAGGCGATGACTTTACCTTGTTGCATAAGGACACAACCGAGGCCTTGGTTAGAATCATCGCAATAGATAACAAAGTACTCGTTGCCCTCGGGGAGAGCAAGGATCGGCGCATCGCAAAGCATACATTTGAGAGTTTACTTTGATCCCCACACGAAAGGCTTATCCTTGTGAGTCAAAGCGGTTAGGGGCAAAGCGATCTTGGAAAAATTGAGGATGAAGCGACGATAATACCCGCGAGACCAAGAAACGAACGAACTTCGGTAGGAGAGGTTGGAGTCTTCCAATTCTTGATGGCTTCGACTTTGCGGGGTCAACGTGAATACCTTTTTCATTTACTATGTGCCCCAATAACGGGATTTCGCTCAACCAGAATTCACACTTCGAGTACTTCGCGTAAAGTTGTTCCTTCCTCAAGAGATCAAGGATGGAATGAAGGTACTTTGTATGCTCGGTTTTGGACTTAGAATATATGAGAATATCATCAATAAAGACAATCACGAATTTATCTAAGTATGGCATGCACACGCGGTTCATGAGGTCCATGAATACCGCGGGTGCATTGGTTAACCCAAAGGGCATAACCCTAAACTCGTAATGTCCGTATCGAGTCCGAAAGGCGGTCTTGGGTACATCATCTTCATGCACGCGTAGTTGATGATAACCCGAACGAAGATCAATCTTGGAGAAGCAAGAAGCTCCTTGAATTTGATCGAAGAGATCGTCGATGCGAGGCAAGGGGTAACGATTCTTGACCGTAAGCTTGTTGAGTTCGCGGTAGTCGATACACATACGGAAGGAACCATCTTTCTTCTTGACAAACAAAACAGGTGCGCCCCATGAAGACGAACTAGGGCGGATGAACCCTTTTTCCAAAATTTCTTGGAGTTGGGTAGACAATTCTTGCATCTTGGAGGGTGCAAGACAGTAAGGAGCCTTTGCAATCGGAGTTGCACCAGGCACAAGGTCAATGCGGAATTCAACTTCATGAACGGGAGGAAGACCAGAAACGTCATTGGGAAACACTTCGGGGTACTCACGAACAACCGGAATGTCTTCAATCTTTTGCTCCTTCTTTTCAACAATGTGAGCCACGAATGCAACATATTTCTTGCACAAATATGTTTGGGCTTGAAAGAAAGTTATGAGGTTAAGGCTCGAAGGAGAAGGCTTTTCACCAATAACACGAAGATTTTGACCATCGGCAATCGGAATACGAATGACCTTCTCGAAGCAAACAATTTTGGCACGATGAGAGGACAACCAATCCATGCATACTATGATGTTGAAACTTCCCAATTGCATCGGGATGAGGTCGATTGAGAATGTGTGGCCATTAAGATTCATCTTGCAACTTCGAATAACAGAATCGATCATCACGGATTTACCATTCGCTACTTCAACAGTGTACGAGCTCTTAAGTTTAGACCGAGGTTTAGCAAGCAAGGACTCAAATTCAAAAGACCCAAAACTCATATCGACACCGGTGTCAAATAATATAGATGCGAAGTGGTCGTCTACAAGAAATGTACCGTTCACCACATGCCGTTTTGTTGCGCATGGTGGGCATTCATCATGAAAGCACGCCCATGGTTATCTTGAGGAGCTTAAATGGCTTGACCCTCTTGAGGTGCGGGTGCTTGGATAGCTAGTGGTTGAGTAGCCACCAATTGAGGGATTTGCGGTTGGATAGCTTGGTAGGCTTGGTATGCTTGGAGTTGAAATTGCGGAGCAAGATCTAGCCGAAGTGTGTTAACGTTTGCTAGTCGTGGACACGCACTACGAAAATAGCCAAGTTCACACAATTATAGCATGACCGCATTTGGTTAACGGGTTAGACATATGGCACGGGTCGGGGATTTGGTTGAGCAGCACTCGGGGGAGCCGCTATGGTGGTTTCATGACAGGTGGTACTAAAATGCCCGAAACGGTTACAACGGTTGCATTGGCGGCAAGTGGAATTTGCCGCAAGGTGACGAAGGCAAGTGGTGCAATGGAGATGGGGTCCATTGTAAGGCTTCTTGAAAGGTGGTGCGGGGTTGGTTTGGGGTTGGGGTGCAGCTTGTTGGGTTAGCGCGTAGTTCTTGCGTTTTCTTTCGCGGTGATTGGTGGAAGAGTAAGCGGGTTTGGATGGTCCGGGCTTGGTTTCTTTTGGTTCAGCAACGGGTTTTTCGATCGGTTTCTTGGATGATTTCAGTGTCAAAGTCCTGGCTTTGACATGGTTGTCGGTTAATGTAGCGGCCAGATTGATTGCGTCGCCAAGTTCTTTAGGAAAACTATTGAAAACACTGTCTTGGATCTGTCTCGGTAGTCCCCTAATGTACTTCTCGATAGCACGCGAAGTAGGGTAACAAGATGCGGCACCAACACACTAAGTTCGTTGAAATGAGAGGTGTAAGCGGAGTGCTCACCACCCTCTTGCTTGAGGTTCCAAAACTCAGCCTCCAAATTCATAAGCTCACTTGGAGGACAAAACTGTCGGGTCATGAGATCCTTCATTTCGTTCCATGGCAAGGCCATCACAGCTTGAACACCACGGGTCGACTTTTCCTTGACCCACCATGTAAGAGCGCCTTTCTCGAACATACCCGTAGCGAATCGGGTTCGCTTATCATCAAGACATTCGATTTGGTAAAACACGCTTTCCACTTTTTCGTACCACTGAAGTAGGGCAGTGGCACCTTGAGTTCCATCGAAATAGGTAGGTTTGGCATCGATAAAGTTCTTAAAGGTCACAACGGGAGCTGAAGGTGGGGGAGGAGGAGGGTTAACGTTATCCATGATGTTCTGGTGCATCTGGGCCATGATATTAGGGAGGACCGCTGTCAGGTGCTTGGTGATCTGAGAAGTTATCTTGCTGCTAGAGGTTCCAGATGATCGGCACTTAAGGTTGTGGGATGCCATTCTGCGAACAAGAGTAACGAAAATCGTGAGACTAGGAATAGTGCATGATATATATAAAGAAAAGAAATCTTTGTTAAAGTTTGTTAAAATATGAAAACCATAAATATACCAATTGTTGTGAGGAAATTAGAGTTTTCATGAATCACCATGGACTCTTATGTTCCAACATAAAATCGAAATTTCGAAAATAAATCAAACCAAAAGTTGGGTATTCGTGTATCACCACGACTTGACAGACTATTGGCTAAAACACATTGTAAAACATAGAGGGTCGGAGTCACACGTTGCATGAACCACCATGACTTGTGTGACATCCTAAGGGATGCAACCATATCCTTATCACAAAGGGGACATGATCACGATTGAAAACATAAAGTGGTGACTCGTATGGCGTTTGGATGGTACATTTTGGCCTAATAAGTTTCATGCCCTTCCCGAACTCTACAGGTAAGCAACCGGGTCCAGCGTCTGATTGTATATATGGCATTGCTTATCCTTAGGTTTCATGAACCTTGGTGTCAAGAGTTCGGGAAACAAGCACGTCCCCCTTCCAGTTACTACATACCCGCCATGACGAATCATCTTTACGCAGAAGAATTATCGGAACACCCAAACGAAACTTGTTTGTAAATCCTTTGAAAATTTTGATTTTTAGGCCTAAGCCTTGGACTTGTGTGTGCTTTTGTGTACATGAGGCATAAACGAATTAAGCAATATAATAATAATAGTAAGTGCGTTCAAACAATCAAATAAAGGCCCACATAATTTTCTAATCATGCAACCTAAACAATTTAAACAATTAAGCTATAGCTAAACTAGAACACTACGTCTAATGCCCTATCTTATAGCCACGGCTCTGATACCAATCTATAACACCCCGGTTAAAGCGGTAACGCCCGAGTGTGACGTACAGATTGCTCAAACACACGTGACACTATTAAGTGACCATAATAACATTAATTCATTAAATAGCCAAGTACACAAGTTCAATCAAGTAAACAATACAAGTTTAAATCAAAGATGAACAATAATAAAAACGAATGTCTCGTTTATTAAATAACCTAGGTATTCTAGGCGGCTTCTAGTCCTTCATCCTCTAATCACGGTACATGTAACATATGTATAAAATATGGTCAGCTATAAATATAGATGGTGAGATTTCCACTGTTTAAATACTACGTAAAATCCATACAATTCCATGAAAACTTGTGAAAAGCACATAAGGGTTCTTTACACTCGATGCAATGGACCTGAGTGTAAAGAACAAACGAACGTCCTTTCCAGTTAGGGCAACCAACGTACTGGGATAATGAGGTCCCTTTTCCACTCGATACAAATGGACCTAAGTGCAAAGGGGGGCATACTTAATGAGGCAACCACTTGAATTCCACGTATATAGCATTAAATAAATAAGCACATAAGTCCATGATTAAATTGTAGTTTGTAAGTAATCGAATTAATAATACTTGAAATTTTATAGTGGATACATATGCCACCCCAAAACATTAAAACATTTAAAAAGGGGTTGTGAAAACTCACCTTAATGATTGAGGCAAAAAGGGAATAAGTACTTGAAAGCGTTTGAGAATAACCACAACTGAAAACGTCACGTAAGCCGAAGCAAGCGATCCGCGCTAACTAAATTGAGTAAAAACAAGACTTAATCGATAATCGTACGGGGTTGTTTTTATTGTATAACTTATAAGGAGTTATTTTATATTAATTTATATTCTTTGATTATATATTATTATTTATGTTTTAATGAAAATAGGTTATTAATGTGATTTAAGTATTTTAACGGCGAGAAAGCGAAGTTTATACGTTCGAAAAGCTTGAACTATTGAATATAAGTTACAATTATAATTATTGCGTTGCCAAAACGATTTTTTATGAATTTAAAGTTTACTTTACGTTTAATAACGATTTTTAATAGTGGCTTAGAAAACGAGAAACTTGGTTTTTAAGTTTAAAATGGTGAGATATATTTTATAGTTAATTTACATAATCTTTATTTAATTTAAAAATGTTTTTATAAATTTATTTTGATTTTTAATTGATTAAAAAGGTTAATTAATATTAATAAACTGATATTAAATAATAAAAAAAAAATATTGTCTGACCCGGATTTCGAACTCGGGTCCTTATGTTGTAAACTCCTTGTATTAACCAGTTTCTCTAGGCTTCATATTCATTTTGAACACCGTTTTAAATATATATTTATATATATATATAAACAGATTGTAATGGTTTTAATTATTACAAATAATAATACTAGCTGGTTATATAAAAAAGAATCGCTTTTGACCCGGGTTTCGAACCCGGGTCTGGTGATTTACAACACACAGACATAACCAATTGAGCTATATGAAACATTCGTTTAAGGCTTAAGAAAACACACACACACACACACACACACATATATATATATATAATATTTCAGGTTCTTCTTCTTCAAGAAGAACCCTAGATTGCAATTGAGTAATCCGTTCCATGTTTGTCCAATTAAGTTTAGGGGTTTTGATTACATGTTAAACGACATTAGAATCCATATATCAATCACCTTATAATGTTTTGATTTGGCCGAGATTAAGGTCATCGGAAAATTATCGAAGAAACTCCCAATTACAGAGAAATCTGTGTATTAGAGAGGGATTGGAGAGAATGAGCAAGTTGTAATGAAGCTTAGGGTTCTATTAATTATACTATCAATTGGAGCGTGTACGCGTTAACTCCATAATGGTGAATCCCGTGAAATCCGGCGACGATTACGGGTCAATCCGCAGTGAATAAACGCAATTAAGTTGTTGGATATTGTTTAGTATTAACGGCAAATCGTTTTTATATATTTAATTTGGGTTAAAAAAACGTTAAACAGGGATTAGGCTACGTCCGGCGCTGATTCGGCGGCCGGAGGTGTGGCCGGAAAAGCGTGGGGTGGGGGGTGCGGGTAGGGTTTGTTTATATTATTTAAAATATTATATTTTGAATAATTTACATTCAGGTCCCTCAAGTTTCAATAACCATTTAAATGATAATGTAAATGCCTTTTAAGTCAAATATAGTTTTTGGAGTTTACACTTTCAACCCTAAACTTTATAATTAGATTAAATAGATTTTGGTTTTGGATTATTTACACGCTTAACCCATACTGCTCGATTACTTTAAGGCTCAGAAATTTATAAACACTTAAATAACAACAAACATCGAATATTGAACAATAAATGTCAGGAATACTTTATTAATGATAAATAATACAACAAAATGACCCAACGGGTCGGGTTTACAAACATAAATACGTATAAAAAATTGACGAATGTCACACTGTATGCTCAACTTGGTGTTCCTAAACCCCGTGCTTGCTACCATTGTGGAAATCCTAGTCATCTTCGCAATATGTGCCTCAACTAATCTGTGTTCGCCAAGCTCAAACTAGAACTGCACCCTACTACGCTACCAATGCTTATCAAGTCCAAACCCATCAGACTTACACTTTCCCAGCTCTTCCTGTCAACCAAGATCCCTCTTAGTTAGCTCAAATTTATCAAAACCTGTACCCGCAAGCCCAAGTCTACCAAGCTTACATCACCCAAACCTCACTAGTATCATCCTTTCGAGCTCAACCTAACCCAACTATTCCACATACACCTACATCGACTGCTCAAGTAATTATGGATCCAACTACCTCAAGTGCTCCAAGTTGAGTGAATCAAGGCAACCGTAACTGAAGCTGCTTGAAGACTCTGAAGATTTTGCCTTCATTATTTCTATCTTAAGTTATCTTATCTTTTTCGTTTATGCATTGTATCGACTCTTTAGTTATTTGTGATATAGGATGATTTCAATTTGAACTATTTGAGCGTTTCATTTCATGAATAAAGTTTCTTTTATCAAAGTTAATCTATTAGGATCTTGTACCGCTATCTCATTTCTTATTCTCGATTATCATAATAACATCTGTTTCACGAGAATTGTTTTCTTTCAATTTTCAAAATTGTATTTTTTAAAAGCAAAAGATGTTTTAGAAATTTCACGGTTTTATTAATCCAACTAGAACATTTATTAATTATCATTTTAAATTATATTTAAAATTATCAAAACATTTGTTTTCTCCTAAAAAAATTATTTTAAATGTTTTATAACCCACATGATGGAACGGATTATGCGGACCATCCGACG
This sequence comes from Bidens hawaiensis, assembly GCF_021521415.1. Classification (NCBI taxonomy): domain Eukaryota; kingdom Viridiplantae; phylum Streptophyta; class Magnoliopsida; order Asterales; family Asteraceae; genus Bidens; species Bidens hawaiensis. Next base: position 73,916 of record NW_027506279.1, read on the forward strand.
ATAAGAGTAATTATGGTCGCGAACATAATTATCCGAGTCCTCGCTTGGAAATCATAATACGTATAATTGTGTGTTATAGTTTAGAACCGAAGATAGTTTGAGTAACGGTACGAATGACGAGATGATAAGGACATGGTGGATACGCCGCTGGTACATCCTCTATATAAGTGCCCTTATCGGATCTTCAATTGAAGTGTTGCTTCTGTTATTAGAAGTTCTATGTTATGATATTTTCTTTAAAAGCTTAAAGTATATTCAAAATGATGATGTTTTGGTTTTCCTTAATTCGGGACGAAATTCCCTAAAGTATGGGAGACTGTAACATTTCGGGTTTTCCGTACTCATATCGGTATTCGTTTATCACGTTATGAACCTTATTCGGATCTTTCTTATTAATAAAGTTAGGCATTTATTAATGAAATAATTATTTTTATCTTAGTTTATAATTTCTTAACTTTCATTTGTGCCAAATAGCCTTTAGAAACAATTAAAATCGCTTAAAACGGCTTAAAAATGCGGTTTTGGAACTACAGGGACTAAAACTGTTAAAAGTTGAAAGTCTGGTGAAGCTGCACCTTCACGCGGCGCGTAGATGTCAGCCTTGCATCTTAGCATGGCGCGAAGATGTCACCAGATCAGCCATTTTCGTTCCAGATCTTCATTAAATGCTAAATCTTTCCTAAATCAACCCTAAATCACGAAAATTGAGCACCAAGTTATTGTATCTTCTAGGGAATGGTATCTAGGTTCATACTCTGTAATTATATCAATATATCGATGGATTCAAGACCCGATTTCATCTTTAATTGTATGATTCGGTTACCAAAATCGACCAGTTTCTTGTCCAACAAGTTGGTTTAACATCTATATAAACACATTATAATTCCAAACCCTAAAGTTTACTGCAACTAAGCATTCTCAGCCATCACATACCCTATACCCGATGTTTTCTTGCTTGATTTTGCTTGTTTACTTGAAGACTAGGAGCTGTAGTTTGACTTTGACATTCGTTAAACCTTTGACCTTGATTTTTCGCTAAAACAAACACCATCCGAGTAAGTTGTAAACTAATCAAATGTTCATTAATACTCTCTTGTCGATAACCCTCAATTAATTTATGAGATTGAGGGGTATTGACGGGTCAATTAGAGTCAAACACGTTTAAGGGCAAAATAGTTAATAACTTTGACTATCCTTTTTCTCATACTTCTGGTCGGATTCAACGTTCGGTACAGAAGACTTTTATTCTCGTAACAAAATTTTAAGGCTACTGACTAAAACCTGACTTCCGAATCACTGTTCGGATTCTGGTCAGTACCAGCTCGCTTAAATCTTAAATATAACATAATTTGAGTTCTAAACGTCCGCTTGGATTGGTTGAAGCGGCCACGAGTTCATTTTTACTTGTATTATCATATCTCAAAAATTCCAGATTCTGATTGTTTAAATCATTTGACGTGTAGTGGACGTCTCGCTTATTCGTTAGCTCGTTTAATCGCATTTATTAATCGCTTGTCATTAATCTAAGGTGAGTTTTATCATTCCCCTGTTTTACTCAATTTTCAAAACGTTTTGGGGGCATATGCGTATATCATATTATACATATATATCAAAAATAGTAAACGTGTAATTGTCAAATATACTTGTTATGTGCTTACTTGTTTATTTGCGCATTCGTGCTCGGAGAGGTCCCGTATATTTCCATGTATTGGGTTCTCATATTATTGACCAACGCCCGATTTTCTTGGCAACGGTCTTACTATTATTTGCTCATGGTTGATTTACCAGCGCCAGATTCACTTGACAATGGTTTAATCGACAACTTATTTGCTCACGGGTTGATTTCATTATCACGTTTATTACGTTTTGCTTATTTCTTTTATTTATTATATTAACATTATGTTATTGCAAAACTGGTGATAAACTCACTCAACATGTGTTCTTGATAAACTCTGTTTTCTACGCATATACAGGCTGCTATTGAATTGAAGTTGGAGTATGGACATTTAGAAAGACCTTAGGGTTTATCAAAGACAAACATAATTTAAATTTGTTATATTTACTTGTTTGAATTGTTTTGCTATCTTCGGATATTGTGTGTACATTTGAAATAAAATAATTAAATAGATATTGTCACATTTATATTATGGTAGTATCTTCGAGCTGTGAGCAATCGGATTACACCCCGACATTTCCGCCTTAAGTTGGGGTGTGACAAAACATGCACCCTTTCCATTTTCTAAAAACTTAACCCAATTTTTTTCAATCCGGTAGAATTCTAGGGCAGCCGTTCACGCCCTCATTTAGTTGACTAATTTTCATATCATTTAGGTAAAAATGAATCGTGCACTCACCGGTTGTGTGAGTTTGACAGGTCAAACCAATAGAGGTAAATAATCCTTTCTCAGTGGATGTTACAATCCATTCAGCTTAAAGGGTAACTTTTCTTATGATAACTAAGCCAAAGTTAATGTTTTTTTAGGGTAATTATGTTGGATGCATTTACTTTGTTGTTTGTATAGTAGGGTAGTACATTGGTTATGAAAAAGTTTGACGGTCAACCAAAAGCCATAGACATTGGCAATGAGATATTTGCAAATGAAAATGACTAAAGATTCTATAGATTATGGATGGCTTATTCTATAGATTCTCCAAACTCGTCAACCGGCGCCTTACCGACGTCGAGCATGTAACTGGGTAGAGGTGCACACAAAACCCGAACCCGGAACCAGACCAAAAAAACCCGCAACCGTTTTTTTTAATACCCAAACCCGTACCGGCCGACCCTAAATGTAGGGTACGACTAGGGTATGCATTCGGTACACCCGGAACTGGACCCGATTTGTACATGGTAATACCCCCGAAAACATGAATCGATTCCATACTCGGAATCGGGTTTTTCCAATATCCAAAACTGGGTTTTCAAATATTCGATCTATACCCGAATTACTCGAAAATACCTTAATAAGAACAAAAAAAATACCCTTAAAAAGTGCAACCTTTAAAATCCCAATCTATACTCGAAAAATACCTGGAAAAAGCCCAAAAACAGGGTTTTTTCAATACCCGAAAATAGGGTATTCAAATACCTGATTTTTGAATATCCAGTTCTATACCTGACCTGAACCCAATGCATAGGGTATGGATTTTAGAGACAATACCCATACCCGAACCCGAACCAAGTATTGCCAATACCCGATTTTTCAATCTATGGTCATACCCAAACCCGGAACCGGGTATTTGAAAAACCCGATTTGTGCACCTCTATAACTGGGTATCTATGTCAGACAAGTAACTAATGTTGAAGGTGCTACCGATGGAGGATGTGTAACGGCGTCGGATGGCAGCGTAACCAATATCACACATGATACTGTCGGCGGGCACGTTACTAGCGTAAGCGTACGTGAAATAGATATTAGACGATAAGCATGCACTAGGCACGCTATTGGTCTAACTGTTTCCAAACATGTAACAACGTCGGTTGTTGGCATGCATCGGGTGTGAGCCTGTATAGCGAATGAACTTTTGTATCCAGATCAGAATGCACCTTGGGGAGGGGGTATTTGGGATTTTCCGTTTAGTTTTTATGAAATCCTTTAAGATAACAAATTTGAGGGAATAATTTATATATTAAGAACGAAAATGGTTCTCACACACAACTTTCACTATTCAATACTGTCTAATTATTTGTGCACCTGGGTGGCAGGGTACCCAAATACTCCCTCAACAATTAACCAATAATATAAAATCACCTCAAATCGACCAAAACCATCCCAACTACACTCCAATGAGTTCATCTGAGTACTTATACTTGATCCTAAATCTCTTACTAGGAACGCCTTCAATCGTCCGAGTAGTCTCTAGCACGTCCAAGCAGTAATCTCGAGTCCCTAACCTGCAACTCAAACTAACATACACACAAAGTCAGCTTAAGCTGAGTGAGTTCAAGTTTTATATAATCAATGTTCATAATTCAGTTTAGATTTCAAAAGTACAAAAACCTTGAAAATCATAGTTAAATAAATAAATGTTTTTCCTTTAAAATATTTATGCTAACACGGGCCTCGTTACCACGAGTCGTAACTCGAGTAATATATTGGACCCGGTAGCAGAAAATAGTAAGTAATACGGGCCTATCACCATGAGTCGTAACTCGAGTAATATATTGGACCCTATTTCAGAAAATCCACACAATACGGGCCTCTCACCACGAGTCGTAACTCGAGTAATATATTGGACCCGGACGCGATAAGACGTAAGCACGTGACACAAGCCTCTCCATCACGAGTCGTAACCCGAGTAATATATTTGACTCAGTCATGGCTTACAAACCTAAACACGTGATACGGGCCTCTCCACCACGAGTATAACCCAAGTAATATATTTGACCTGATCACGGTTTAGCAAACGACGGGCCTCTCCACCACGGGATTTAAAAACCTAAGTAATATATTTGACCCGCCTAAATGATGATTACGCCACACGGGCCTCTCCACCACGGGATTTAAAAACCCGAGTAATATATTTGACCCGGCCATAATCACCATGCACACGCACATCAATAAGCCTACTCACATAATTCTTAGTCACAAGAAACTAAAAAATATCAACAATCATAGGCTATAAGGTAATATGTATAAGTCATTCCCGTAAACCAATATAAGTAAGTCTACTCGTATTCAATTAATACTAGGCCTAATACGATTCTCGAGCCTAGACCACAAGTAATGTATATATATTACCTTAAGGAATTTAAGACCCAAGCACGTCTGAAATATACTAAGGCAATATACTAAGGCATAAAATATAGTTCACGCCTAGTTTCATAAATGCACAAATAATAATAAAGCTATGCAACGCCATCCAAATAGTTTGAAACGAGTAAAATCGAGTGATGCTTGTAATAAGGTGTGTATGCTAGCCCAAAATGTAAAAAGAGTTAAAAAAAAGGGCATCATGAACTCACCTGGCACGAGGTACAGAATCAACAATGAGCTAGAGAATCCCTAAGTACCCCCACAAATCAGATGCCTGTCTGATTACAAACAATAATTACTAACGGGCCGTACCGACTCGCTTATCATATGAGGTGTCCTAACATGGTTTGATTTCCCTAAAGCCTAGACCTCACCAAATTCAATTACAACAGCCCTCAGGGCCTTGTATTTACCAAAACCACCCTTAGATAATCCCGGGGACCAAGGATTCCCAATTTACCCCCGGAAGTTGCTAGATGAGACGAATATGCGCGTTTACGAGTTGTTTACACACCGAGCAATCAACTCTTACCCGTGTGGACCAAATTAAATAAAATCACATTCAACAAGTCCATACTACACTACACGAGTTGGATGGGTCGGTAATTCGCAAGCACGACGCACAAACTACCAATAAACGTGAATTTGCATAGTACCGACCCATTTGAGTAACCGACAACCAATTCATCCCCATTAACATAAAAATATAGTTTTTCACAGCTCATAAAACATACTGAGGCTACAAAATCTGAATTGGTTGTTAATCCCCTCAAACAACGTGCTACACGCAACAATCAACAAACTAGATAACCGAAATCTTAGTTTTCAATCCGACGACAATTGATCAATCAAACGAGCTTCATAGCTCACGATACTAAAGTATAATGCATATGACATACCTAGGAAGATGACGGAGTAAAACCTCACTTTAAACAGCCCCGACAAGAACACAATTGCACAGCCACCGGTTAAGCCTAAAACGAACATATGGATCAATAACGTGTCTAACATGCAGATTTTAGCATGCAAAGATTTATTTTATTACATAGGAAAATCAAAGAAATAAATTATGAAATTTTTACCAGAGTTGCATAAATGTCTTAGGTTTATAAAAATATTTTTATTATATTTTTATACTGCACACAAAAATCATAAAAATTCCTCAAACACAGAAAGGTATGTGCAGCTATTTCAGTGTGCAGCAAAAGTGTTTTATTTGTTTAAAAATCATTACCAAACCAAATTAAACGATTCCAATTGGGTTGTAATCTTAACTCAAAATATGAAGTTCCAGAAGTGGAAAAAACCAATATGGACTTGTCAAAAAAGATTTATGATGTCGGGAAGACAGACCAGAATCCATCGCCCCGCATCAGCTTTGACACACAATTTTATAAAATCATAAAAACGATTCAATTCTCGTCCAAAAATTACAAATTATACCTTTCTGGAAACTAGACTTAAATTAGAACATCATGGAACAAGAATCGATCAAAAAAATGAGTTATCATCAAGTTACAGACCAAATAATAAACGAGTACGAATCTGTCAGAAACTGTTATCATCCAAACTCAACCCTAACATGTTCAACAAAGGTTTTAATGGTGAAAAAGACTTGCATTGATATAATACCAACCTTGAAATTGTCTAGGGATGGCTGGAACTTGGCTGAAATTGCACAAAAATCGATGAGGGAGGTTGTCGATGAAGTGCCGATCGGACAAAACCAAGGAAGAAGAAAGTTAGGGTTAAAATATTAAAATGTTACACTTAGGCCCTCACACTTGTAAAACGAGATTTCTTGTGCCAAAATTTGAATAACACGACTTACAAGAATGACAAGGAGTTCCCCGAAGATTGTCGGATCAAACCCGATAAATATACCAACCCTAGAATGATTCACGCCGATAAACGAAAATGCCGGGTGTGGGGTGCTACATACTAATCTAACACTTTAAGTCATAAGAGGCGATGTTTTGAGCAAAAGGATGGATAGACAGACTTTTAAAACGTATTACAAGGCTCTAATTTAGAAAGATGAAACCCCGAATTTTAAACAAACATTTATAAACGATCGAGCCGATTAACGAAATTTACGGGCATTACAAATTGATGCATATGTGTGCTTGGCTTTAGTTGATGAGTTTTATTGTTTCATAGTTTCCTTGGTGATTGTCTGCCATATAATAGGATTCTGTTAGGTCATTTACTGTGTGTTCTTGACTTGTTTGTGAATGACTTATAATAAGATCATAGAAACAATATTATTATTCAAATACATAAAAGTGTGCTACTAATCTAAAAAGCTGTAAAGTGATAGATTATTTGATAGGTTTTTGTTGATTAAGATTGCCAAATTTAGTTCTTTATAAGGAGTCCGTCTAGGTTTGATTTGTCAACTTTGTCTATCGATTCAATTGAATTTATTAAACTAGCTTTGATTTCATGTTGTAAGGTAGGATTTCATAAAAAGATACTCGTTCATAATTAATTAGGTAACTGTAAGGGAGTCTAATATTTAAAACTGGTGTGCTTAAAAACTCATTAGAAACTCATAGGTGTCTTCTTGAGAAGGGTCAGTGGTCCTGTTTGGATTTTCACTTAAGTTTCTTTTTTATGATCACAGTCCCATAACAAGTATTTCTCGATTAATTGATAACTGCAACTTAGAGGATTCTAGCCTAGTTGGTTTTTCATCATCATCTGAATCAATCAAATCAAATTATCTAATTTACTTGCCTTTTCTTAATTAGTTTATTAATAGTTTAATCTTAGTGTTTTAGTAAAACCTCCCTCAAATAATATAAATAAATAGTCATGTCAGTTAGTCGAGTCTAATTAGTTAGTTAACGTAATTAAAAGAGTCTCATGGGTTCGATATCCGAACTTACTTAGCTTTACTAGATTCGATCGGTTCAATTGCCAGTTAGTAGTTTAGTCGAGTTTTAGAGAGTCTAGAGTATTATTTAGTGTATATTTTAAGTTAAATTAGTTAATAATTATTAAACTACTTTTAGCACATCAAGTTTTTGGCGCTATTACCGGGGACTCTTGGCAATTACGTTTATTAGCTTTGATTAGACTTACTTGCTACATCCGTGCTATTTGTTTTGTTTTTGTTTTAAGTCATAGGAGTCTAATTTAAAGTTTAGTTTATTTTATTTTTATTAGTTTCATTTTAGTGTTTCATACACTAAAATGAAACTAATAAAAATAAAATAAACTATACACTAATCTGAAGGGAAAATTCTATAGGGTGGCAGTTAGACCTGCAATGCTATATGGAACAGATTGTTGGGCCATCAAGAAGGCACAAGTGCGGAAGATGGAGGTAGCAGAAATGAGAATGCTACGTTGGATGTGTGGGCACACAAGGCTAGACAGAATAAGAAACGTTGTGCTTCGCGAGAGAGTAGGGGTGGCGAACATAGCAGACAAGATAAGAGAGTGGAGTTTGAGATGGTTTGGACATGTAAAGAGAAGACAGACGACGAATCCTGTTAGATCCGTAGAAAGCATTACTATAGAGGGGAGGAGGGGTAGAGGACGACCGAAATTGACTTGGGATGAGAGGATTAGGCATGATTTGATAGACCTAAATCTCTCCGAGGACATGGTTGAGGATAGGAATTCGTGGAGAAGTAGGATTAAAGCTAAGGATTCCTAGAGAGAATTGAATACCTTAGGGCTTAGACTTAACTTATTTAGGTCACTTACCATAATGGTATTTCCCTTACATATTTTATTATTATTATTATTAGCTTTTATATTGCGGTTAAACTGCGACCTTATTATTAATATTATTATAATTAGTAGTAGTTTTTTTTTTTTTTTTATATAACTGTTAAACTTTTTTTTTTTTTTTTTTTTTTTTTTTTTTTTTTCATACACATGTTCTTAGAGCCGAGGGTCTCTCTGGAAGCCACCTCTTTATTCCTTTGGATAGAGGTACGGTGTGCCTACATCCCACCCTCCCCAGACCCTACCTATAGCTCTGCTGTCGGTGGGATTTTACTGGGTATGATTGATTGATTGATTGATTGATCATTTTAGTGTTTCATAGAGTCTACTCATTTAGTCTTGTGTGTTTTTCAGGTTTATGCCACCTCTTCGATTAGAAGGACCACCACCGAGAAATCTTGGACCTACTCTGTTGAAGTCCGAGTCCAGTTCGTCGTCATTTTTAGATTCACCATTTTCATAAATACAGCTCGTCAATATTGATGACACACCGAAATCATCACCACAAAGTTCACCACCATCAAGTCCTAGAAGTATTCCAGATAATTAAATGGTCGACAACAACAGGACTATTTACCAGCAAGCCTTCGATGGTTTCACCGGAAACCACTCGCCCATCATCATTCCCGAGATCAATAACCCGAATTCATGGCAAATTCCATCCTACGTCATGGCCGCCCTCACCCAAAATAACCAATTTCATGGGCGTGAAGATGAAGATGCACTAGCGCACATTAACCGTCTCAGACATGTTCTCAAGACTTTCAATTTTGCAAGGTGCTACTGAAGATGCTATATACTTACACTTATTCCCATTTTCACTTGTGGGACGGGCTGCCACTTGGCTCGATTCACAACCACCTGGGGCATTCACCACTTGGGAGGCTCTTCATTAAGCATTTATTAAGAAGTATTCTCCGCCTACCAAAGCATCTCGCCATCGTGATCAAATCCACTCCTTTCACATGGAGCCGGATGAACACTATTTTAGGTATGGGAACGTTTCCAGAATTTATTATCTCGTTGTTCGCAACATGGTCTCACTCCGTGGGCTCTTTTTGAGAAATTTTACAATGAGTTGAATTATGAAACTCAAGCTCGTTTCGACACAGCTGCGGGGGGTAATTTTATGGATAAGAAGAATTCCATTGAATGCAATGAAATATTTGAAATTTTTTCCCAGTCGGAATATACGAAAAGGCCATGTAACGGGAATTCCACTCCCATCACTAGTACACCCTCATCCGCTCGAGGTGTACACCTGGTTAATCTGGACACTAGTGTGGCTGCTACTTTGGAAAACTTGACTCGAGAGATGAAGGAGCTCAAAGGGAAGTTTGATAAATGTGAGTTGTGTAGGGGTGGTCATGGCACTTTGGAATTCCCGTCGATGAATAAAGAAGAGGTGGATTTTATAGTGGGTCAAAACATGTTCCAAAATTCTTTCAATAGTAATAACAAATCCAGTTGGCGTTCCTCCACTGTACCTCCAGGTTTCCAATCTAATTATACCCGGGGGCTTGTACTCAATGGTGTGGTCCCCCAGCTCAATCGCCCATTTGGCTAGCCTCCTTGATATCTCTGGTTTCGACAGTACTTGTTGTAGAGGCTTATTGGTAAGCACTTGTATGACATGTGCTTGGAAATATCATCGCAGTTTCCGAGCCGTATAAATGAGTGCTAAAACCAAATTTTCCACTGCTAGATACCTTTCCTCTGGCCCCTTTAATGTACGACTAACAAAGTAGATGGGTATCTATGCATCCCCACTTTCAACCATTAGCACGGAACTGATGGTTTTAGATGTGTGGGAGAGGTATAGTGTGATCACCTCCCTAGGTTTAGGAGTTGCTATCGTGGGGAGTTCACATAGGTGGTTCTTTAGATCCTGGAAAGCCTTCTCTGCTTCACTGTCCCAACAGAACTTACTTTTCTTGGTACTCCTTCTTAAAACAGCCATAAACGGGAGAGTCATTTCTGCGATCTTAGAAAGAAATTTGTTCAAAGCCACTAACCTCCTGTTTAACCTTTGCAGTTCCTTGAGGTTCTTCGGGGGGTTCATTTGGAGCAGTGCCTCTACTTTCTCAGGGTTGGCCTTGATTCCTTATTTCGTTACTAATACCCCTAGAAATTTTCTCTTTTCGACCCCAAAAGAGCACTTGCCCGGATTTAGTTTCATGTTGGCTCTCCTTAGGGTTTGGAATGTTTCTCTAATGTCATTTAACATTCCCTCTTAATTTTTGCTTTTGGCGACTAGGTTGTTAACATAGATTTCAACGTTCCTTTACCTTTGTTCTTCGAAAAGCTCGTCCATGAACTGTTGGTATGTCGCCCCTGCATTTTTTAGCCCAACAGGCATTTTCGTGTAACAATAGGTCCCCTCATCCGTGTAGAACGCTATCTTCTCTTCATCCTTGGGATTCATCTGTACTTGATGATATCCTTATAGATGTCCAAGAAACACCTCAGGGGAAACTGTGCCAAAGACTCAATCTTCTTCTCTGCTTCCGGCAGGGGGTAGGCATCTTTGGGGCATGCCTTGTTCAAATCTTTAAAGTCTATACACATTCGCCAATTGTGATCTGACTTGGCTATCATCACCAAGTTTGATATCCACTGAGGATACCTCACCTTCCTCACTATCCCTGCCTGCAACAACTTCCAGGTTTCTTCCAAAACAGCCTAGATTTTTTCTGGCCCTAGGCTTCTCTTCTTTTGTTTAATGGGTTCCATCCAGTGGAACTCCTTGAGTCTATGTTGTACCTGGTCCTGCAGTATTCCCGCCACGTCTTCATGCCTCCATGCAAACACATCAATATTCCTTAGTAGCAGCTCATTCAATCCTACTTTCCCCTTGTTGGTCAGTTGGACCCTATCTTTACTGTTTACTCCGGATGTTCCCCATTTAGGACCCATTCTTCTGCTCCCTCTTGCTTTTTCTTCAGCTCACCCCTTGACCCCACTCTTGCAACGATCTTGGCTGAGGAACATATGGCAGCCACTCCCCTTGGAGTGGGAAACTTTATGCAGCCGTGTACCCTGGAGGCTATTGCCTTGAGGGCTCTCATTCCGGGGCGCCCGAGTATGATGTTGTACTTGGATGGAGCCCTCACTACTGAGAATCGTAAACGTACCGTTCTAACCCTTTCTACATCCCTGAGGCTGAAAGGAAGGGTTAGTGATCCCAGAGGTTTCACAACTTCTCCCTGAGAACCCTATTAATGGGCATAAGTCTTCCTCTAATCGGCTCCGGACTTCCCTTTGGAGCCTGGCGAAACAGTGCTCATACATAACTTCCACGCCATTTCCCCTGTCGACGTGCAAGCGTGCTATACGATGTCTCGCTACACTAGCGGATATGTTCAGTGGCATCTCCTTGGCATCTTCGTTAGTTAGCCCCGAAAATTATAGAGGCACGTTCATCCACGAGGGATTTGATGGGAACGCTTCTATTCTCCCCACTTTGGACGCTCTCTCCTTTCCTTTACTGTCGTCCTCTTGCCTCCTGATCATGTCCACAAAGTGTTTATCTGCGTCTTCCTCTTTGTTTTTCAAGGAAGACTCCTTGGAGGGCAGTGGAAGTTGCCCTGCTTTCAACGTAGCTTCCCAGAGCTTCTTTAGCTGTACGCAGTTTTTAGTGGCATGGCCCTGGCTTTTGTGATAACTGCAGTACCCCTAGGGGTTGGGCTTGTAGGGTTGCTTTGAAGGTCCAGCAGGTCTCGAGATATACAGCTTGTTTTGTCTGCCACCATTACATATCCTGAACCAGGACCCTGTTTTTCGTCCAGGAGGGGCCTGTGACGGGGAGCCTCTTTTTGAGCATACGTAGGGAAACGGGGAGGATAATATGAGAGGGAGAATGACAGGGGACGGGGAGGTATGTAAGGATCGAATCTTACTCCCTCTCCAGAGTTCCTCCCTCAAGTGACCTGGGCTCCCCCTACATGTTTCCCTCCATTGCTCCCGTCTTAAAGACTCCCTTCCTTCCTTCCCACTCTCTTAGTTTGGAACCCGTGTCTTTCCCTCTAACAAAAGCTCGGACCCTGTCCATGAGCTGATCGAACATGGCGGGGAAATCTTCCCCCAGTTTCTCTGTGAGCTGGGAGAATCTCACCCCGTTAATGAACCCACTTATTTTCATCACCTCCGGGACCCCCTTGATGTTCATACTTTTGGCTACATACCTTTCCATAAACTGTTCCACTTTTCGTCATCCCATCTTCGAATGTGCAGGATCTTGTGGGGGTTCTTCATGGCCTTTCGTTGTTGGCTAAAATTACGGAGGAACTTTTCTCATAGCTCTTCATAACCATCAATGCTCCCTGGTTCCAGACTATCAAACCAAACTTGTGCTCCCCTGTCAGCATTTGAGGGAACATGAGACACCATGCGGGTATGGACCAACCACTTACGAGACCTGCTCCTATGAAACCGTGTAGGTGGTCTACCGTGGATGGGTATCACAATTTTGGGGGCAAAGGAGCTTCAGCTATACGCTTGGCGAACTTGGAAACGTCAGCTGTGTCTTTGGGTCGGTAGGGAGCTTCTAAAAGATCTCCAGGTGTCTTCTCCCCCTTGGCTGCAGAAAGGAGAGTCACCAAGGATTCTAGTAACGAGTTAGGACCTATGTTTGTAGCATCCCCGTCATCTGCACTCATGTCTGGCCTTAGGGTTTCAAACAAGAGTCGAGCCCGAAGGGCCTCCAGTCTTTCTTTTTTCTCTTGCTCCTCCAAGAAAACCTTTAAGGCGTCCTTGCACATGAGGTTGTTTCCCTCCAAATCCATTTCCCTCCAAGTGGTCTTCTAGAATGTGCTCTTTGTTGGGTCTTCTGTAATGGGCTTCTGTTGTCTTGTTGGGTCAGGGCCTACTTATGAGGCCTGTCTCATGGGTAGGCTCTTCACCCAGGTAAGTCGTTAAGCTTGTATGCAAGATGCATGTGAAACTTAGGCTTATTTAACCAAGCCACTCTCATTCAGCTCGTGCCAGCTCTTTTGTTATTGCCACTGGAGTGTTAGTTTGCTGTTACCCCATGTTGATTTAATCAATCATTTTATTGTTGGTGAAATTTTAGTTCTTGTAGTCAGATTGCATGTTCAAAGTTTTAGCCTAGTTATTAGCATGCTCTTGTTTAGGTGTGGTCATAAAAAGACTTGACGACATTGAGGTAATTAATACATGTTTGTCCTATTTCCGTTCAACAAGTCAGAGCTATGTTGTAAATCATGAGATCAATATGTGATATACTGATATATGTATGTGTGCCAGTGTATAAACTGTGTTTTGATATGTTGTAGGCTTTTTAAGAACAATATGAAATTGATGATAATAGTACACCAAGGTATTCAATTATTGGAGACATGATTGAAAAGTGAAAAGAAATTGAAAAGGGAAAAAGTTGAGCTAGAAGAAGCTATGCCAAAAGATTTTGACACCTTACAAGCAAACTTTGAGGCTACGATTATTATGGAAAAGCTACCGATTTTAGAGACAAGTAGGAGGTTTGAGTTACTTTTTATAATTGAAATTGACAACTTTGTTTGATTACGTTGTTATTTTGAGATATAACATATATTAAAGTGTGATATACAATTATATATTATATTTACGTTATTGGTATGTTGGTGTAATTGAGATGCTATCGAATATTAATAGAAATTCTAGTAACTCATGCGATAGCAATGAGCATAGTTGCATTTGTTTGCAAAAAAGGCTGCATTGTTGTAACTAAAACATTAAAAAGGTTGCTGTTTGATGTAAAAAGAAAAGGTTGCATTTTAGTCTAGAAAAGGTTGCATTTGAGATTGTAAAGGTTGCATCAGGGTGTTAGAGAAGTTGCGTTTAAAAGTTGAAAAGGTTGCATTAACATGTAAAAAGGTTGCATTTGAATAGTAAATGCAACTCTTTCATGAAAGGTTGTACTATCTAACAAAAAAAAGTTGCACTAGGTAGAATGCAACTTCACCTAATGCAACCATTAAGCCTAATGCAACCGGGGGGGAGGGGGGGGGGGGTGGTTTAAGCGTATAACATTTATATGCTAGGAATACAACATATGCGTCGTATATGTTATACGGCGTGTGACTTACACACCGCATATACACATACACCGTGTATGTATTGTGTGTGTATATATATATATATATATAGGTTTTTTGTTTCTTGTTTTTGTTACTTTTCATTATGAGATAATAAATTTTCTCTTTCTGCTTCATTTATTCTTTTCTTTTTGTGTTTTAGACATTACGAACATTGATTTCTTAAAAGTCGTTCCAAATCACGACCTTAATCTCTTGAAATTGATCTGAAAATCAAACCCATGCATTACCTAATTGCTTGAAAGTGGACACCCGGCCAGTAGTTGGTTTTGTGATCACATGTCTTGAAATTGTGACCCTAAGCATTGGCTCTGTTATCGCCGTTATTCATTTGATTTAGCTTCTTTTTTTATATATAACTAGTTTCTAACCCGGCGCGTTGCGCCGGGCAGGTTGGTAAATCCGAACGTTGGTAAGACACAAGCATTACCGGTCCTAAGTGTTGAGGCGGTAAGTTGACATGAATTTGGTCAGTTTCTGTTACATGTGTTATTGTACGGAAACTAAAACAAAAAAAAGTTATAAAAATTGAGATGGACATTGGGATAGCGTTGGTCGGTGAAACTTGAGCGTTGGTAAAACCCGAGCGTTGTTGGTCCCTGGCGGTGAGTCTATGCAAATTTGGTTAGGTTTTTCACGTTCATTATAAAACTGGACTAAAAAAAAGAATTGTCATTCGGTCAATTTCGTTACGATACTATAACTAAAACAAAATGCGCTAAGTCTACGCAAATTATGTCAATTTTTGTCACATCCGTTACGGTATATTGGTATTAGAACTAAACTAATAAAAAACAAACATAACAAAGATAATTAGAAATATAATTATCAAAGTTTAAAACAAAAAACAAACCAAAAAGAAAAACAAAACAAAACAAAACTTGGTCCAATGGAATCTTACCAAATGAACCAATCATAGTCCAGCGTCGCCAAACTTCTCTTTTATATATATATTAGTAATTTACTGATTTTATTGAGAGTTATTGAGCTACCCGGCGTTAAACTGACACTTGACCCTAGGCCGATTGAGGTAAATGGTAATAGAAATCTTGCTTGATTACTATTTTTCTTTTTAGTTTCCCCGTATATAGTTTCAACCCTTTTAAAAACAACTAATTTGCTTATTTTGATTTACAAAAGGTTCATATTTGTGAGGTGATCACTTTTAGTGATCTTAATTTAATTGCACAAAGCCACAAATACTTTTGGTTTGCATTAATGACAGGGAGACTGGAGTGGGGCAAGATGCCACACTAACTACAAGTACTTGCTTTCTCATACCAACCATTACCACTTGCGATTAAAACCAATATTTGCATAACAAAAGCTATGAGAAGAGACGGTGGATTTGAGATAACTAAAAAGGTAATTATGAACCACTCGTTTCGCCACATAGAGCACATCAGTGCTTATGGAGAAGGAAATTAGGTAAGATTGACTGGGAAACAGAAACCGTCAACGTCAATCAATTTTTATGGGTATATAAAACACTTTATACTAAAATTCACAAGTTTTAACAATTTTTTTCTAGTTATTTACTTTGCATTTGGCGAACTTGTGTGGAGTAGCTAATGGTGGTTGCTCGATTCGTGTGGGACATGACACTCACAAAGCCAGCAAAGGGCATTAATTTTATTTTTAAGTTAATTATAACATTCACACGATTTTATTAAATAATTAGTTGGCTCACCCGCCGCATTGTAGTGTACCGGCTTGCCGTCTGGATGTTGGGGCACATATATTAGCTTTAGCCCATATTAATGTTGCCAATATGTGCTGCATGTTTGAGTCTTACATAATGACAGATGCTATATAACATCCAAAACAAAAGACTTCTACGTGCAAATACCCAAGTTATCGTTTATGGTTTATTTGTTTTTTTTTTCTTTTTTTTTTTCGGATTTACATGCAAATAGCCTGTGCATAGTAGATGCAAGGAGTTTTTACAAAAAAGAAAAAGAAAGAAAGAAAAGAAAAGAAATGGCCTTGCCTTGCCAAAAGTATCGTCTTTTTTGCCACATGTCTTCGGTCATGTTATTCCCAAAAATGCTTATCCATGTTCTGCACTGCATCTCTTTCTTCTTTTTCTCCTAGGCCTGTTACTTATTAGATACGTTAGATACATAGATAAGTTGATCAGGTTTGGGTCAAATATGACACCAGGGTATATCATTCAAATTGCATGTAAGGGACTTAGAACACAACATAATTTATTCTAATTTAAAAAGTAAAAAAAAATGGAGATTTTTTTATATTTCAATAGTGTGTTGATCAAGACTGAGTACAACAAAAACAACCCTCTTTAGGAAAATCTAAAAGCCATGACTTACCAATTACCGAATAATAACCACCATGAAACAGCTCGCATGCATGACATAACCAAATTTGTTGTTACCAATCATTCATATGCATAAAAGCCACAACTGAATGTGGATTTGTGAAGTTAAATAGCCAAATAAGATCATTGCATGGGTGCAATAAGATAGCAAATCAGACTAACCCATTGAGTGGCGGAACACATGAGCTTTCTTCCATCCCAATAGTCCATTTGCAATGGCATTTTTAGCCATGATTTTTGTTCTGCACCCAACAAATAATTCACATTACTCCATTACTCTCTCTTAACACACACATATACACAACCATGATATTTAGGACTATACCTTGTATTGTTCAAAGTTCCTTTTAAACCGTACCAGTTTACGGTTTGCTCCAAGTCATGTCTAGCAAGTTGCAACCAAAATATTTACCAAATCACAATCTTATTAGCAAACAAAATCAAAACTAAAATTTTGATTCATAAAAGTCAATCCTTCCAATATACTTTCTTGAATGCAATAAAGCCCAACTGAAAGCAAATTATGCATTTGCATCCCTTTAGTAGCACAAATCTGCAAATTCAAGCTCTTGAGCATTGAAAACTGGAAACAACTTTTTCTGTTTAAAACATAGCCTTGCAAATCAATTAACACTTTAATAACCTTGCAACCAAATGTTACTTATCACCTTCGAATTTTTGTTAGTAAGGTTTAAGGTGACACATAAGCATACATGAAAACAAATATAATCTAAATGGCACAACCGTATTGCTGCAACATTAAACCATTAAGAAAAATAACTCGTTTTATCAACATACAAAAACTTATCTGTATAACCAAGAATCAATACAAACAGGCTCAGACACATAATCATAATAGCCTTTATTCTCCAAAATTGATGTATACTGAAAACTAAAAACCCCAACGACCGAACAAAGTTTGTCTTTGAGATTCACATGGCTGCATGAACAAAAACACATAAAAAAATAAACATCTACCAACAACACACAAAATAGAGCATAAGCAAATCATCTCTCACTAAATTAACCGACAACACACAAAGAAGAGTCCATCCAAATCAAATATACACTAAACTTTGCAAAATCTTGACTCACAGAGAACATTGTAAGCCAAACTAAAAAACTTGACGCGGGGTTAACCGAGGCTCAGATCCGTTACACGGCTGCAATAAAGGTTGTCGCGCCAGAAACCGGAACATCCTCACAGCCATAAACCATAGAGAACAATGAAAAATTCACAACGAACCTCGCCATCAGGCACCCAACATCTAGCAAAAGTCAGAGAGAAATCAAGTTACCCTTAACATGGACAGCAATCAAAGCCCACTGTCGCCTAAATGGAACCTGACAACAGTTAAACATGGCTGGCGCCGCTAGCAACCATGGACGACAAAGCTGCCTGAACAGCATGCAAAGTCCATAATCAAACCACTACCATCATGAGATAGCCGTCCCTAACCCCAAATTAGGGATTTATTTATATATTTGCATTTTCGCCAAGCCTCCTCAAATCAATCATATTGGGATTTCATAATAATGAAGCTTCTTGTAAAAGAATCATACCCACCACGGATGCCAGAATAGAACAGGAATCCGACCGACCCCAATCAAAATCATCAAAACAGGGACCATGAATACGGTGTCGTAGCCACCTCCGGCCACCACCATGGCCCCGGTCTGACATAAACCACCGCCGTAACCATCGCTACCGTCCACCAACACACCACGTCAACAATGACGACAGAGCGTGGGGTGAAGACGGTGGAAAGGCAAATCAGAGTGGTGGCGATTAGCGGTGGAAAAGCCAGAAGACACCAAATCTTGTGATATGTGATAACAATACAGTCGGCAAAAGATCACATAACCAAAAGGTCAAACAAAAAGGACACACCAGAACACCTGGCAATAAAGCAAGCAACCAAGATGACATAAGCAACGTGTGGCATTAGAAGCACAGCGTACAACCATATATGCAAGACGAAAATGTAAATATATAAATTATTCGTTTTTTGATTTCTTTTTGATGGTTAATTTAATTACCTGCAGGTCACTTGGAATGGCTTATGCTCTCTTTTAGGAAAAAAAATGCAGATTGTAACATGGGCATTGTCATGTCCCACACTTTAGAAAATACGATTAATAGTGGTCTCTTTCTGATTTAATATATGTTGAAACCCACGTTTATTTGTAGAGAAATATTTTTCAAAAAAAAAAAGGTTAATTTCTATTAATTGATAGCTTAGGTGAGCTGTAAATTACTTTACTTTGCATTTTGAGCGACTGTTTACAATATCAAGTACATTATTACATACATTTCATAGAAGATTGGTGACCTAAGTGACACCGGATCCAAGTCCGCAGGTGATAAGTTTATCGTATAGTGAAAATAGTTTTATCTTTGTAGCATACATGAGGTGTTATTTTGGTTTTGGTTTTTAAACAAATAACATTAAAATGCCGGTCAACCGGACGGGTATAAAATTAGCTGGAACTTTGCAGAAGTCGCTAGGCGTTGTCAACTCGATCGATTGGGAAGTTGCGAGTACTCAGCCTTAGTCGGAGAGTACTTGGGAGTGACTCTCCAAGAACTTGACCTAGGCGGAGAGTACTCATGGATTTACTTGTTTAGTAATCAGACTAGGCGTGATTTTTACAATCATGGTTGGAAGTTGGTCTCGTACACACAAAATAGAGTGAATACATGAGTGTAAGACGTAGCTCATATACAGAGATGAAATTCGTTCGAAGATGTCTATATAAAATATATAGACGTGTCACATTAATTCGAAGTACAAAGAACTTTTTATTTATACAAAAAAGGTTATAACGAATAAGTATCTCAAATAAAATGCATCTTAATTCCGGGGCATGTTTATTATCTATTGCAAGATGACCTCAATAGTTAATACCAATATGTTTCAACAACGGAAACGAACAATTACCATTTAACAAAACATCTTTTTATATGCTAACTAGTATTTTGACCTGCCGCGTTGCGGCGGGTGTGAAACCATAACCCAAGCTTAGATCTGGGCACGCCGATCAGCTGCAAGAAATAAAGACAAAAGATTGAACGTGGATCAAACTAAAGCCATATGCGTAGATAGCAAACCTAAACTCTTCCTAAAACGAAAATCAAATGAAACAAAAATGAAATTAAACTTACCGGAAACAGGAAAGTAAATCCACCTCTTTATGTTTCTTTCTGTGTTCTCTCCTGTTGTGGGTAAACAACCGCCATAGATGACCGGATCCGATGGAACCACACAGTCTCCGGACCATCACCTAGGTATTTGAAATGGTAGCCAGTGGCGGTCACATCCCCCACTAGAGCCACACGTTGCAGTGGGTAACGCCTACTTGAGATGCATAGATAAAATTATAGACCAAAAATCATCAGTATACTAATTCATTTCATTTTAAGAAATATATTAGTATATCATAATATGTACAACCGAATTGGCTCATTGCCTTTTATAACTTGTAAGTGCATAAAAGGTTTAGGGTGCCATAAAAAAGTTGACCATATTGAGAAAATGCATCTCAAAATGCTTTTTGATTGTGTACATATTGTTACACGATTTAGATACAAAATCTTTACCTATGATAGAACACTCCACCATGTTTGATTGTCTGTGATTCTGGCTGATGCGTATTCGCTGGAGCGCGCCACCACATATTGTTTTTGCGCTACTTCATTTTCTAGAACCAAAGCATAACAACAATTTAGTTAATTAACAACTTGGTTCAAAGGAGAAATTTAATCATTAATCAAGTTTGTTTTTAATACTTATAATTAGAATTTATTTTAGGTCATCAAAGTTGACAAAAATTTCAATTTTGACTAAAGAAGGTATTCTCTGTCCATAAACATAAGTTTGATTTTAATATTCCCCAGCTAAACTAAAAGTGTAACTCTTCAAAAAGTATCATAATACTTGCAATGAATGTTTCATGTAGCTATGTAACTATTGTGACCAAGTAGGAACATAGAGATCTAAAGTTTCAAAACAGTCAAGAGATTGCATCTAACCTCATTCAACAACCATGAATCAATCCACTCATCATCACCACACTCGATTCCCATCGCATGTGTTTGGGAGAAGTTTCCAGTGGCAGATACTTCACCAGGCACACTTTTAACTTCGTTAACAACATTTGGGATTTCCATCAGCGAGTAACCTACCTCAAATCCACTAAAAAAATTAATCAAGTCACATTTCAATTGTATTTCAAGCATTTTTATATCCAAAATGTTAAATTAAGGTGAATGGGTATATGCTCCTCTTCCAACTGTCAATCAAAAACACAAAGCTCAATCATGAGTTTCTTTACCAGGACATGAATTAGAAAGTTGGTTATTCACATCTGAGCCTAACTGTTAGGCATTGGTTGTGCATACATTACGACAGACACTATATTAATGATAAAGTCATCAACTAAAAATGGCAATTTCGAATTTATCTAACACACCTTTATTTGGTTCTACAAAGATTAAATATAATTTATTATCCCATCCAACATTACTGCCATGCCCATTCATTGATTGGAAATATAAATTGAAGCATTTCAATAAATTTATGAAGATTACTTTTATGAATTCGATATACCTCAACAAAAGAAAGCCCTAAATTTATTTTATAAAATTACCCATGGAACCCACTGTGAACATTTTGTTTCTCTAATCCTCTCCTCTGCCACAGTTGTTGTTCCACCAATTTTACACTGAATTAATAATAAGAGAATCAATAAATTGAATGATAAAAGTCATAAGACAACTGAGTGTATTATCTTAATTTCAACTTCCACCAATCATATAGTTGATAAAATCGTGTGTTTTTGCAATTAAAGTGAGGTCACCTGCTTGGAGAAGTGCGTAATCAGGCAACTAAACGGAAGAAATCCAATAACATAAATGATGTAAGGAGCAATCAGTACTAAACAAAAACCTCAAACCACCCAATCGACTACCTCACATCAATGCAATCAAAATCTAGAAACTTACCTTATTTTATCAATGGTTTGAAATTGGATGTAGAGATGGTCAAAAAAACCGGTCCGGGAACCGGTTTGCCGGTTTAAATCGGAAACCGGTTTTTATGAAAACCGGTTTTTTAAAAACCGGTTTGACCGGTTTACAAACCGCCGGTTCGTATTTCGGTTACACGTTTTAGAGCCGAAACCGGTTAACGAACCGGTTATTAAAAAAACCGGTTTTTTTTAATAACCGGTTATGGAAAAACCGGTTAACCGGTTTTTTTATAAACCGGTTTTTGACCGTTGTGGAAAAACCGGTTAACCGGTTTCTCCATAACCGGTTAACCGGTTAAAAACCGGTTTTTGAACGTTGTAACGGCTATATGGCCGTTTTTTTTTTTTGACAGTTTTTTTTTTTTTTTTTACAATTTTACCCCCACAAACATCTATATATAGTTTAGGTTGGGTATTGGTTAAATCACACTCGATTATACAACTCCAAACGCTCTAAACGTTTATTTCATACGCGATTATTTTGTTATCTCACGCTCAATTATACCACATTACCACTCCATACGCTCTTATTTCGTAGTCGATTATCATGGCCTCCCAAAGTGCTGCTTCATCCGTCAACATGGGTGCCTCGAACACGGGAGAAACGGTCGTTCGGGTCATCCCCACGAAACGAAACCAAGATGTTTGGCAACATTTCGACCTATGCGAAATGTCTAACGGTAGCCAAAAAGCTCGATGCAAACATTGTTTGAAGTTTTATGGCAAAGATGCAAACTCCACTTTAAAAGCGCATGTACAAAGGCCCTTTTGCAAGGCCTTGAATGACGAATCGGGAAGTAGTTCGCAGCCGGAGATGACGAATCAAGGAACGGTGTTTACGTACGACCTTGAAGCGGTACGTTAAAAGTTTTCAAACTTTGTGATTCAACAAACACTTCCTTTCAACCACTTCGACAACCCTCAATTAACGGAGATGATGCAAAAGTATGTTCAACCACGCTACCAACACGTAAGTCGTTCGACCCTTAGAAGAGATTGTCTTAAAGCATGGAAAAACGCTAAATCCGAATTAATTTCATACTTTTCAAACTTACAAACTGGTGTAAACTTAACAACGGATGTGTGGTCGGTACCTAATGGTTCGCCCGACTCATACATTTGTGTGACGGCTCATTGGGTTGACCCCGAGTCGTGGCAAATGATGAAACGAACCGTTGCGTTTCAATTGTTTGATTACCCGCACACGGGTAGAAATATTTTTAAACTCTTGGATAAAGTCATTCGACAATACAAGATTGAACATAAAATCTTTTCAATTTCGTTTGATAACGCGTCCAACAATACGGCCGCGGTTGGCCATTTAAAATTAAAGTATAAACCTATTTGTGATGGAGCGTTTTTTCATTGCCGATGCATTGCACATATTATCAACTTGGCCGTGCAAGATGGGTTAAACGTGATCGAAACGCAAAGAAACAATTTTAAAAGAATGTTACGAGATGTTTTTAGCAACAATAAAACATTTTCAAGATACAAAAAATTTTGTGTAGAAGCTAATTGTCAATGGTTGGGGCCAAATTGGGATTGTCCAACAAGATGGAACTCGACTTGTGATATGTTTGAGAAAGCCATCCAACAAAAAGAATCATTAATTGCGTTTCATCAAATTTTGTCAAGTAGGGGTAAATGTGCACCGTACGATCCTAGAAACTGGTTATTGATTGAGATCGTTACGGAGGTCCTTCAAATTTTTAAATCTTGCACAACTAGTTTATCCGGGGTTTACTATCCAACAAGCCCCATTGCTTTACCAAAAATTGCTGTCATGTGCACAAAGTTGAGTGAACTTCATTGTAGGGGTGCACCTTATTTTGATATGGGTGTAAAAATGAATGGGAATATACACCTCTGGATGACCGAAGAACCGAAAGAGATGCTGGTATAATATGGGGTCTCCCCCTCCAGCGGGATCAGAAAAGGTTGTATTAAAGTTTCGATCGGTTAATAACATGGTAATTGCCCCTGCCAGTACCGGAAGTGAAAGAAAAATTTAGAAGATATTTTCAAGAACTACCCGCTGTTTTGACATGTGCTGCTGCGTTAAACCCTTGTATCAATGTTGGTGGTGTTGAAGCTTTAATAGAAAAAATTTGTGATGAGCTAGAGTTAAACAACGATCAAAACCCCTATTATAGCCAAACTTTAAAGAATGCTTTCAACACCACCTTGTCAAACATGTATGAAGTTTACCTTACAAAATACGGGTCGTCTTCCCAAATTCATGACTCGTTAAGAGCTGTTGCCCAATCCCAATCCCAAACCGACCTTGAAATGGGGATGTACTACATGATTTGGGAAGACGCCGGTAAACGTCAAAAGGTAAACACCCCAAGCAGTGAACTTGGAAGGTATGGTGGTACCAACTTTGTGAAACATATGACTCCGGATGAATTTAGAAGTCTTGATTTGCTGGCTTGGTGGAGAGGTAAGGAGGATGAGTTTCCGATCCTCGCCGCCATGGCCAAAGATTTACTAACGGTCAAAGCTTCCACGGTAGCTTCGGAGTCTGCTTTTTCTGTTTCTGGCAGGGTTATATCGATTAGGAGGACTCGACTCACTCCACCAGCTATAGAGATGTCGATTTGCTACAAGGATTACTTGGACTCTTTAGATAGGGCACAACATCAACGCTCACTCGAGGGGGAAATGGAGTATGA
This sequence comes from Bidens hawaiensis, assembly GCF_021521415.1. Classification (NCBI taxonomy): domain Eukaryota; kingdom Viridiplantae; phylum Streptophyta; class Magnoliopsida; order Asterales; family Asteraceae; genus Bidens; species Bidens hawaiensis. The sequence continues at coordinate 98,556 of NW_027506279.1, forward strand.
GGCGGGCTTGTATGAAGACGAGGTCAATCAAGGACACACTCAACCAATGACCGATGAAGAAGCCGCGTACGACGATTACCTAAGGAATAGCTCGGGATCGGGTAGCGAAGAAAATTAGTTAAAGAAACAGCAAACATGGAGGCAAATAATGAGTAAGAAACAACAAGTTGTTCATGTAATCGTGTCTAAGCATTCTTTAATGTTTGTATTTTTGAGTTACGAATATGCGATAACGATTTAATGTTTGTATTTTTAATGTAAAAACTATAAATGAAAGTTATGTGTTTTTAATCTTCCAAGCAAAGAACCCTAACAACGAAAGCAAAGAATGGCTTCGGTCAGTCCGTTTTGCCCTGTAGTTACCGGTTTGCCTTGTAGTTACCGGTTTATTTATACTGTGAAAAAATAATGGTTATTTAAAAAAAAAAAAAAAAAAAAAAACCGGTTAACCTAAAAACCGGTTAATAAAAAAACTGGTTTATTAACCGGTTCTAACCGGTTTCTAAACCGGTTCTAACCGGTTAGACCTGTTAGGGTTTTGACATACAAAAATCGGTTATTAACCGGTCCGGTTATTAACCGAACCGGTTTTTTTCCGGGCCAAAAAAAACCGGTCCGGTTAATAACCGAACCGGTTTTTTTAAAAAAACCGATTTGTGCACCTCTAATTGGATGCAGTGGAAGATGGACGTCGGCACCTCTCCTAACCTAAAAGAGAAAACCCTAAATTGGATACCGGAATCAAAACTTTGATGAAGACAATGGAGAAAATTAGCCGCTCACTTTGTATTTGTTTTTCTCTTTTAGATTCTAGGGTACGTACGTGGGAGGTGTAGAAACACACCTGGCAACAAAATACAAAGCAAGGTGGAAAACCTGATGTCATCAGTGTACATACATTAGAAGCACAATGTACAATTCCCACTGCAGAAAACCTCCCAAAAATGTAGGTATATAGATAAATAGCCTAATACCAATGAAATTGCGTTAAACTACCCCTCTGGATCGCTTGATTCATCACATTATAATATATAATAATTTACAAGTTTGGTGCCGCAAAGTCTTTATCGGATCACTTTGCGGCACCCTATTGGTAGTATTCTTTTTTTAAGCTTCAGCCCGTAAAAAACGTAATGAAAACCTACCGAATGTGAATTTGTTTTTGTTATTTTTTTCATTAATTTGTTTTAGTTACAGTATCATGTCGATCGCGTTGAAAACCGATCGAATTCGTGTAGACTCATCGCATTTTGTTATAGTTCCAGTACCGTAACGAAAACCGACCAAATGCTTATTTTTGTTTTTTAGTTCCGGTACTATAATGAACATAACGAAAACCAATACACGTAGACTCAACCGCCTCAATGCCCAAGTCGATAACGGTCGGGTTTTACCAACAATCAAGTTTTATCGACCAACGCCGCGCCATTGGTCCACCCCAATTTTTATAATTTTTTTGTTTTATTGTTGTCTTAGTTGCAATACAATGACGCACGTAATCGAAACCGACCGAATTCGCGTCGACTTAACGTATCAACACTTGGGTTTTACCACCGCCCGATGTTTTACCGACCTGCCCGACGCAACGTGTCTGGAAAAATACTAGTGTAGATACAATTGTAATTTATGATAACATACCAATTACCAACTGGATGATAAATTTCAATTAAAATGAAAAGGTTACCATATTTATGACCAATAATCAATTTCTTCTACAGTTATAAAGATGATATTAAAATGTCTAGATGAAAACATAGCTAGGAGCAATACTTTATGGGAAAATACTCAAACGTTACGTCAGGTTAGTTGATATAAACCATTTATTCTTATAGGATAACATAATACATCAACAAATGACATAACTTATGAATGAAACAATTAGTGGACTTACAATCTAACATATGTCATTAATACCTAAATTTGTTTCTCTTACACATTGTGACTTGTTATATGGTATAACAACATATTAACACATGACACGACCATCAAGAAGCACTTAGTGGACTTATGATCTAACATATTTCATTAACACCTAGAAAAATTTTATGACCTAATATGACTTGCTATATGGTAAAACAGCACATTAGCAAATGAAACGACATGTTTAAGGTCCACTTAGTGGACCTATGATAGCACACATAAGAAACACCAAAATAATTAATTTGTTTTGACATACATAACATATTATAGTGTAAAACAACACATCCATTAAAGCCCACTTGGTGGGCTGGTGGTCTAACCTATGCCCTTTACGCGTAAATGTAGGCCTGTAAATGAACCGAACATTCGTGAATTATCCGTGAACATTTCGGCGGGAAGTTCGTTTATGTTCGTTTATTTAATAAACGAACGAACATGAACAAAAAATTTGTGTTCGTTTAATTAAACGAACGAACATGAACACATATTCCGTTCGTTCATTTATGTTCATGAACGTTCGTTTATGTTCGTTTATGTATTAATAGAAAATAATTAAATATTATCTGGATAAGTCATCTTCTTAAATGTTTTATATTTGTTAATTTGTGTTCATTTAAGTGTTTTCATTTAAGTTCGTTTATGTTTTTGTTTATTTACGTTTGTTCATACATGTTCATTTATCTTTGTTTAGTTATGTTTGTTTAGATTTTAAACAAACGAACACAAATGTCCATTTTTATATAAACGAACATGAACATAAATATTTGTTCAATTAAATGTCCGTGTTATTTTAAAGTTAAGTGAACGAGCATGAACATGCCCTTGTTTGTGTTCATTCGATTCGTTTACAGGCTTCCATTATTCACATTGATGAATACATCGGTCTCGATATCTAGGCTCTGCCGATTATATTTGTGTTCGTGAACCATTCGTGAACACATTAATTTCCTTAATGAACGAACAGGAACATAAAACCTCGTTCGGAAAGTGTTCGTGAACACATTATTTTCTTAACGAATAAACATGAACAAAGCCTTGTTCGTGTTCGTTCGGTTCATTTACAGCCCTACCTAAATGATTTATTCTAACACAATCTGACTCGTTCTTCTTAACTTTGCTTTATCTTGATCGGACCCCAACCCGTCCCGTCCCAAATACAAAATCTTGTATAACGATACGACGTTTTTCTTTTTATATTAAACTAGTTTTCTACCCGGCGCGTTGCGCCTGCACAGCCGGCAAAACCCCAGCGTTGAAACTCGGGCGTTGGTAAAACCCGAGCGTTATGGCAATGAGTTGACATGAATTCAGTCAGCACCGATTGCGTTCGTTACGATATAGACACCATTGGTAAAATTTGAGGGTTTACACCCACAAAATTAATTCATCAAATTAACATATAAAAACATTAACATATAAGAAAAAAAATTTAAGACAATATTTATTTGGTGGCAAACCCTGGCGGTGGTAAAACTCAAGCGTTGTCGGTCACAAGCATTGAGGCGGTAATTTGACACGAATTCGGTCGGTTTTGATTGCGTACCTTACGGTACCTGAACTAAAAAAATGAAAAAAAAAAATATAAAACAGAAGTTGGACCAACCACCAATGGGGAGGGGGGGGGGGGCGGTTGGTAGCGTTGTCAGTCATGGGCTTTAAATAAGGCCACGAGTCTGTACAAACTCAGTCGGAACCTTTTAGGTTTGTTATGGTCCCGGAACTAGAACAAAATAAAAATTGACGTTTGGCCGATTTCCTTAACATTTATTATGATAATTAAACTAAAAAAGAATCACCGACTAATACGGTGCCGCCAAATAGCTATGGCCACTTACGGCACCAAACTTTCTAATTATATAGTAATAATAATAATAAACGAACTTGAACTACGTACCATGAGAAAGAGAAACTAAGATCCCTATTTAGACCATACTTGCTCTCCAAGGAGCTTATTCGGAACTTAAAACAAATTCAAACTCAAAACAACTAAATTAACGACAATAATAAACATAATCATAAACTCAAACTCAAAATCGCAACACGATCCTTTACTACTTCTTCAAGGCCGCCAATCTTGTTACTTCGGTGTTGGTTTTCACAATTCTTGTACCTTTTGATAAGCATCAGCTTCACTCTTTTCTACCGCTACCTTCATAGTTTTAAGTCTTGCCTTTTCTTTTGCATTTTCCAGAGATTTGATCAAACTGTTCAAGCAACTCTCAGCATCTTCTTCAGCCGATTTCGGCATCAAAGTTTCAGCAACATCGGCTGGAGTTATGTCAGTCTCGTCCAACAATCGTCCGATGGTTTCAAACAATTCATGTGATTCAATATCCAAATAGTTCTTTGCAAGAACTTTAAACGTTTCGAAACAACAATACGACATCTCAATATGTTTATCCATTCTTCCTCTCCTAATAAGAGCGGGATCAAGCTTTTCGATATGATTCGTGGTGAATACGATCAATCTCTCACTCCCACACGCCGACCATAATCCATCAATGAAGTTCAAAAGCCCAGACAAAGTCACTTCACTTTTCTTCTCCTTTTCATCTTTTTCGTGAACTCGGCCCTTAATTTGTTCCTCTTCATTATCCGCATTTTCCTTCTTTCTCTGACCTGTGAGATCGAGGGAACAATCGATATCCTCGATCACGATTATAGACTTATGTGATGTCCCAATGAGTAGTTTCCTCAACTCCGTGTTATTGTCCACAGACGTTAGTTCAAGATCGTAGATATCATAGTCAAGAAAGTTAGCCATAGCAGCAATCATGCTAGACTTCCCGGTTCCCGGTGGACCATAAAGAAGATATCCACGTTTCCACGACTTGCCCACCTTCAAACGAGAATTAAACAATATTAGAGAAAAGATAATAATAATAATAATAATAATAATAATAATAATAATATAACAATAATGATTCGACAACAACTATGTTAATATTGATATATAGCGATAACTAACCAACAAGTTTAAAAATAGTGATAAAGACAATAAGAATAAGACACCTTATTGTAATAATCTTTTGACTTGCTGAATGTCAAAAGATCGTCCATAATCTTCTTCTTATTATTCGGATCCATCGCAAGTGTATCAAACGTGGACGGGTGCTTGAACATGATGTGACTCCACTTGATCTTACTACCATTGTAGCCATCACTTTTGCAATTGGTATAAAGCTTACGTTGTCTTGTTTTCCTGGTGATGTCATAGCCTTCTCCAAGCACATGCCTTACATAATCTCCGGTGACAATATCACGGTGCTTTCGAGTACATGGGCCGCTGGTGATGTCATAGCCTTCTCCAAGCACATGCCTTATAGTACCGCTTCTCGTCGTTGCCATAATACGAGTACATGGGCTGCTGTTGAGGTATGATTTTGCCCGATCTCCACCTGACCTTAATTCCTTTGTACTCATCCATTACCTCTTCATAGGTGTCTATGTTGAGGAGAAGGTTTTTGCTGTCCTTGATCACCTCCGCTCTAAGACGTTTAGCACGATTTATTGTGTTGGTGCCAAGGTAGCGTTCGATGGCCTTATACGCCTTGCTTTGCTCGAACTCGTCTACTTGGTATTCATGAAAAGTGATGGTGATATAAGGGTAGAAATACGCTAAAAGTTTACGGAAGTATCTGCGTATATAGTTACGGAGGTCATCCGGAAACCATTGGTTGAACATAGCCCAAAAGAACATAGCACTAGCCAACACCGACCCTAACTGAGTCATATGATCTCTCATCATCGTCATCATCTTCTTATTCAGACTCAGACTCAGACTCAGACTCTTTGACTTAAGAAAAAACGTAACACTTTAGTTTTGTAATAATGATAACCACAGCAAATAATAAATAATCTAATGCGTGCATATCCCTATTAATTTATACTAAACTAGTTTTAGAGCCCGTGTCACACACGTGATAATTTAAATTATAAAATTAGAAGTAAACAAATAATTACTTAGCGTATATGAAAAAAATGTATTACATCTATGCTTGTATCTATACAATGTGTACATAAATTGATTTATTTATATCACAAAATTATTTTTTTAAATGAACTTAATAAAAAAATGCTCGTGCAAAAACGTACTCGAGAATATTTTTTTCTATTGAAAAATTCATTCTCGGTGCCATATATGTATAACTGAAAGACTTTTGGTTATGAACCAATTTCGGAAATAAAGTTTCTCATACGATAGTAGTTCTAACCACTCAGTCTAAATACAAAATGAGCGTTACCTTTATTGATATATTTATCTATTTACCACTGTTAAAGGAAAGTAGAACATTAAATTGTAACAATGGATGTTTTTCAAGAGTTATGTTTTTCTGAGCTACACCATGAAAAAGATTTTGATAAATTTCAGAGGGCTTCTCGTCTTTGTCATAATGACAACATAAAAAATAACATGTTAACCCATCCAATTTTATGAATATTTTGTTTCATTTGAACATAGTTTTCCATGACATGCTTCCCATATAACGTTCTGATCACCATTGAAAGAAAAATTAATGTTAACATAAATATTTCAAAATTAATAAAAGTTAGAAGCATTAATAGGCATGAGGGTGGTATGTCGAAAGTGTTCGCAGTCTTTTCTTATATTTTAATAGTTGAGGGAAAAATAGTCAGTGTGTCAAATCCCGAACCTTTTGATTATTTAAAAAATGCCCTTAAAAATAAATTTGAAACCTAAATCATGTTTAAAATTCTAACTTTCATACTTTTGACATTTCAAAGTCAACGCTTTGAACCCATAAATTTGCGATAAATCTATTTTGCATTCTCAAACTTTAAAAATACTCAAAATTTTTATTTTTGACCCTAAACAAAATTTGGCCTAAATATAGTTAATTTGTATCAAATAATCTATTTACCAACTTTTGACCCATAATATCAAATTTAAGTTTCATAAAAAAACCCGAAACAATTTTCATTTAAGAAAACATGATTTGTTGTTAATTTTTGAAATTCACCAAGTATTTTGAAATATGTAGTAAAATAATATGTCAATATTTATATTTATAAAAATATATAGATATTATATAAATGTAGTGTAAAAGGAAAGTGAATAATTATTTATTTATTATATATATTAGGGTAAATTATTTTTGGAGGGAAAAATTGTGAGAATTAACCAAAACATGACAAGTGTCCACATTTATTTTACTTTATTAGAATACTAGTTTTAGTGCCCGTGTAATACACGTGATAATTCAAATTATAAAATTACAAGTAAAACAAATAATTACACAGCGTATATGAAAAAAATGTATTACATCTATACTTGTATCTATACTATGTATACATAAATTGATTTTATTTATATCACAAAATTTTTTTTCTAAATGAACTTAATAAAAAAAAAGCTCGTGCAAAAATGTACCCGAGAATGCTTCTTTCTATTGAAAAATTCATTCTCAATGTCATATATGTATAATTGAAAGAATTTTGGTTATGAACTAATTTCGGAAATAAGACCTCTTATACGATAGTAGTTATAACCACCCAGCCTAAATACAAAAGGAACGTTACCTTTATTAATATATTCTCAATTTACCACCCATCAAAGGAATGTAGAACATTAAATTATAACGATGAATGTTTTTCAAGAACAATGTGTTTTTGAGCAACACCATGAAAAAGATTTTGATAATTTCAGAGAGCTTCTCGACTTGGTCATAATGGCAACAGAAAAAATAGCATGCAAACCCATTCAATTTTGTGAATATTTTGTTTCATTTAAGCATATTTTTGCATGACATGCTTCCCATACAACGTTTTGATCACCATTGAAGGAATAGTTAATGTTAACATAAATATTTCAAATTTGATAAAAGTTAAAAGAATTGATAGGCAATCCTTTATTAAATTTTAATAGTTGAAGGAATAATAGTCAATTTGCCAAATCCCGAACCTTTTGATTATTTTCAAAAATGCTCTTAAAAATAAATTTGAAACCCGGATCATGTATAAAATTCTAACTTTCATACTTTTAACGTTTTCAACTCAACACTTTGGACCCATAACAAATTTGACAATAAATCTATTTTGCATTCTCAAACTTTTAAAAATACTCAAAATTTTTATTTTTGACCCGTAACAAATTTTGACTTAAATGTAGTTAACTTGTACCAAACAATCTATTTACCAACTTTTGACCCATAAAATCAAATTTAAGTTTCACAACAAACCCGAAACAATTTTCATTTGAGAAACATAATTTGTTGTTGATTTTTAGAATTTATCAAGTATTTTGAAATATAAAGTAAAATAATATGTTAATATTTATATTTATAAAAATATATAGATATATATAAATATAGTGTAAAAGACAAGTGAATAATAATTGATCTATTACATATATATTAGTTTTGGAGAGAAAAAATTGTAAGAATTAACCAAAAAATGACAAATGTCTATATTTATTTTACTTTATTAGAATAGGTAGATAACCACCCTTGGAGACCAAGCAACCTAACGAGGCTTATTTAGGAAACCAAATATAAAAACAAATATTAACAAACCAACAAAATAAAAATCCGGAAAAAAACTAACTGATATCTTTTTTTACTTTTCCTGCAAATCTCGACCCAACAATAAATCTAAAGGGGTAAAAACTTATGGGGGAAAGGCCGGGTAATTACTAATTATATTTTCGATGGTGGCCCATCATAAAAGCCCAGTCCATCTAAAGATGGTTGTGATTTGTGAAGCACCGGTGGACTAAATATATTACTTATAGTTATTGTTGGCAGTCTTAAAATTACAGAGGTCATTAACTCGATTAATAATGTGCATGCTGTGAACGACCCAATTCAAGATTTTCCAGTGCTCGATTGTTTTTCAAGGATCAAAGTTTTCATGTCCGTATGGGTCGGGTCGGTCATTCGTAAGATAAATAAGACGCAATATCAATATCATAACAAAAGTATATCGTCAACATTCAATAAAATACGAAATCACATTAAATAAAAAATATTGTTAATTTGGTTGAACTTATTGGCCCATTATATAAATAACTTTGAGTGTTTTGTTTACGGTTTATATATAGGTTATTGTTGGCCCATTTTTAATGTTTTGTTAGTAATATTTATAGAGTTTTAAAGTTGTTTATATTTTACAAAAGAAATATTCATTATTAAAAAAACATTAACTAAACGTTTCATAATCAACATTCAACGGGTTCGAATATTTTTTTTAAATGATACTTGGTTCGCTCATTGAAAAGAACAGGTTTATAGATGGTTAAAGGATTGGGTTAAGATTGGATTGAAGCTGAAAAAATGGAGAAGGATGGAGTTCATTTATGGGTTAACTTTATAGAATAATAACCAATTTTTACTAATTTTTTAATTAGGTCACTCGTTTCTTTTTTATCCTAATTAGATCACTCAAGTTTCAATTTATGCTCTAATCTTTGGTTTTTTACATGTTTAACAAATTATCACGCCTACGTAGCATTTTTTTTTTCTAATTGCACTGATGTGTAATTGGTATATATTTTTACATTTAATTATTTTGTTAGCTATAAGTTAATAATTTTACCATTTTACCTTTTAATGCTTTAATATAATAATACTATTTATAGAAAAGATAATCCAAAGAACTCATCTTTATATTTGGAAAGTTATGCCCCTATGATGACCTGTTAAACAATTATAAAACGCAATATTAAACTATTAAGTGAAACTTGAGTGTTTTAATTGGAAATAAAAATAAGAATGAGTAACCTAACTAGAACAATGGTGAAACTTGATTGCAATTCTATGAAGTTTTCCATTATTTAAATATGAAGAAACAATTGTGTGATCTTCAAAATTTGGCAATCCATGGACTTCTTTCCTCTGTTGAGTTGGAGTTAAAGGTGAAATGTAGGAAGTTCATATTGGAATTTGAGGATTTGAAGCTACGAGATCTCCGTCCAAAGTCAAGGGTGAAATGGGCTTTAGATGGTGATGAGAATAAGGCTTTTTTCCATGGAATATTGAATGCTAATATGAGCATCAATCGGATAAATGGGCCGATGCTAAATGGGGTTTGGGTTAATCGTCCCACATTAATAAAGGCGGTTTTTTTTCCGAATCAATCTTGAGAAGTTGTTACAAATAGAGGCTGAAACTTGTAATTGCATGTTCATAAATAAAGATGGCCATTTGGGAGTGTGACAGGGATCGGGCTCCCTGCCTGGACGGATTTAATTTTTATTTTCTAAAAAGGTGTTGGGATTTGAAAAAAAAAAGGAAAACAAACCCCGGCTGTACATCGGGTAGAAGCATCACGGACAAGCCTCTCATCCTTAACGAAGTAGTCACTTGGCTTAATTGATCAAGGAAAAAGAGTATGGTTTTCAAAGTAGACATAGATAAAGCTTATGACTCGTTAAATTCAGGGTTCCTACACGATATTATGGATCAATTGAATTTTCCTTGAAAGTGGAGAAACTGGATTATAGCTATACTTAATCGGGCACGACGTTGGTGTTGGTTAGTTGGTCTCCAACTCATTAGTTCCAATGCTATAGGGGATTAAGGAAGGTGACCTACTTTCCCAACTTTTGTTTATAATCGCGATGGAAGCACTTACAGATATTATTAGACAAGCTTCTTTTGTGGGGTTGTGTAGAGGCATTTAATGCACTGCAAGCGTGTCGATTCTGACCTATTTTCTTTACGCGAATGATGTCAGTCTTTCTAGGCGAAAAAGATAGCTTGTGGAGAAAAGTGATATGGTCTTTACATAGTAATTGACGGTCATGAAGTAGCATTCCAACCAAACTGTCATGTTCGGGGCCATGGAAATACATATATATTTAAAATCTAGATCGACCTAAATACGTATGGAGTGGATCTTTGTAAAGAAATCAAAGGTGAAGTGCGGGATGGCTTATCAGTTATGTTTTGGATAGATTATTAGATTGGCCGGTTACCACTTTATTTAAAATTTCCTAATTGTTTTTACTTAAAATGAAAATTACCGTGCGAGGATTAGTGATTAGAGAGTTCGATGGGGCTGGAGAGGGAGTCGCCTACCGACTTTGAAGCCTATTAAAACTGAACTAATTCAGCTTATAGAAACGTGCCTTTTGAGCCCGTAATGAAGATCAATTAAGCTTAAAATCTTGTCTGCTTTGATTTGACCGGGAGGAGCAAAATCAACTTATTTATAATAAAATTTAGAAAACAAGTAAGTATCCCAAATAAAAATGCATCTAATTAGTCTAGAGATTTTTTATTCTATGCTACAAGACAAGCTTAATCCCGTTTTATATCAAAACAACAGGATACGAACAATAACTTTTATGCTAATCTCATACGGATGAAAATTCCTTAAACTAGCTCTGTGATCGCTTTATTCGGTCTTGCTTGATTCATCACATTCTTGTACCTTTTGATCAACATCGCCTACACCCTTTTCCGCTGCACCCTTCACAGTTTTAAGTCTTGCTTCTTCTTTCGCATTTTCCAGATATTTGATCAGCCCCTTCAAGTAGCTCTCAGCATGATCTTCTTCAGTAGATTTGGGCATCAAATTTTCAGCAACATCCGCTGGAGTTATGTTGGTCTCCTTCAACATCCGTTCAATAGTTTCAAACAACTCACGAGACTCAATATTCAAATAGTTCTTTGCAAGAACCTTAAACGTTTCGAAACAGCAATACGACATCTCAATATGTTTATCCATTCTTCCTCTCCTAATAAGAGCCGGATCAAGCTTTTCGATATGATTCGTAGTGAATACGACCAATCTCTCACTACCACAAGCCGATCATAATCCATCAATGAAGTTCAAAAGCCCAGACAAAGTCACTTCACTTTTCTTTTCCTTTTCCTTCTCCTTATCATGTTGTTCCCGAGCTGGTCCTTTTGATCTTCTTTATTATCCTCTTTTTCCTTCTTTCTCTGGCCCGTGAGATCGAGGGAACAATCGATATCCTCGATCACAATTATGGACTTAGTCGACGTCGTGATGAGTAACTTCCTCAAATCGGTGTTACTGCTCACAGAAGTTAGTTCAAGATCGTAGATATCATAATCAAGAAGGTTAGCAATGGCAGCAATCATGCTAGACTTCCTGGAACCTGGGGGACCATAAAGAAGATATCCTCGTTTCCATGACTTGCCCACCTTTAAAACGAGACAACGAAACAATATTGGTGAATAATATTTAATATATAGTTTATTAAATAACCAAAAACTAGATCTACGAATATAAGCTAACTAACAAATATAATAATCCATTCAGAATGAACTTAATATTCAAACTAAAGATAAAATAATAACTAATAAACAGACTTAATATAGTATAACTGATAAACACCAAAGGATGGTTGTGTAAAATAGGATTTCTGTCTATGAGTTTGAGGGTTGAATCACATAAATGGACGGTGATGTAAAATTTAGGGGCAGGATCAAAGTGTCGTTCGATATTAAAAAAAAAACTTATAAATTAAAGGGAATTGAATTAAATAATCTCAACTATTGACTATATTGGTAAGTAATAGTCTTAACCAACGAAATGTCTGCTGATGGTTCCATCTTTTAACAAATTTACTCCTAACGATCCGCAACTAAAAGAATCTAGACGTAGCTAGTGGCCGGTTGTCGGAAAATTCCATTTTGGCAAAAATAAAAAAGAAAAAAATAAAAAATAAAAAACTCAACCTTTTCATCCTAAATATCTTTGTAACTTTAAATCGGACCTTTATGAATCTTTTTTTCAAATAAAAGCTTCGATTTGGTGGTGTTCAAGTGATGGTGGTCGGTTGGTGGTGAGTAAATTGTTGCTGGTGGTGTTCTGGTGATAGTTGTCGGCGATGGTGGTGATGTTCAGGTGGTAGTGGTCATTGGTGGTGTTCAGGTGGTAGTGGTCCGCGGTGGTGTTCAAGTGGTGGTGGTTGGTTCGTGGTGAGTATGTTGGCGGTGGTGGTGTTCAGGTGGTGGTTGTCGGTGGTGGTGGTGGTGTTTAGGTGGTGGTGGTGCGATGGTTTTCAAGTGGTGGTGGTGGTGTTCATGTTGAGTTTTCTGGGCAAAAACGTTTTTCTGACGGCGTTAGGATTCTGTTAATCACGAATCATTGAGAGCAGATGCATTAAAAGTTGGGACCGTTAGCAAGCATTTCGATAATGGGTACTGTTATTTACCAATAGTCAGTTGAAATTATTTAAATCTAAATTTTCTAAATTAAATAATCACTATAATAGATAATAAAGTCGTACGTATAACAAACCTTTTCGTAAA